>NC_048899.1:28578083-28678528 GCF_011077185.1 Oxyura jamaicensis | reverse complement strand
CTGTGTTCCAGCATCTCTATTCCCATCCGAAGGGAGGTTTGAAGCTGGTGTTCAGGTGTAGCTTCTCTGTGCCCTGACCTACATCCCCTTTGAAAGTATAATATATTTAATACCATATAGGTGCCTCTCTGTCTCTGTAAAGCAGTGGTGCCAGTTGTACACAGCTGCTAGCTGTAGAAAATATCTCCTTCGTCTTCTTCTCTCTTTAATTGCTACCTTGGAAGGACCTGTTGCGGCCACAGGCCTTGCAGTGTGCCAGACAGATGGTGAGGAGCCAGTCCATTACCTCCTCTCGAGAGAGAAATGATGCAGAATGATTTGGCTGGCACGGGCGCACGCAGGTCAGCATGAGGGACCTGCAGCAAAACCACGGCAGGCAGCACTAGGAAAAGCTCCCTGCACTCTCATCCCATCAGCATTTGCCAGTTAGTGGAAGGGGATAGGAGGTCTGGGGAGAGCTGAAAGAGTGAGAGTGCAACCCCACGCACATACCCAACCCAATGCCTCCTCGTGCCTCTTGTCCTGGAGCTCTGAGCAGATGGCACCATTGCGGATTTGCCCTGCCTCTGCTTATGGTGCTGTTGAAGACAATGCTGAAGAGCTGATGGGAGGGCTGTGCAGCTGCTGGTGCCACCCTCAGAATCCCAGTCTGGGGGAGATGGATGCTGGATCACCCCCTCTTAGTGCCATCGCAGCCTTCACCCCACATGGTCATGGGAGGGGAGCTGCACGGCTGCACCTTGCCATCACCCTGCTGTTGGGAACGGCACCACTGAGCTGCCAGCCCTCAGAGGAGAGCTGCTTGCTACCTCCACTTCTTCACAGCATGAAGGGGCCACTGGTGTGGGTGGCTGTGGTGGAAGGACGAAGCAGGCTGGGCTTTTGACAGAGTGGGAATGGTTTGTTTAAGAGATCACCATGTGTCCCCAGTGCTGGGCCAGCCACTGGAGTGGATGGCAGGAGGGGACTGGGATCGGCTGAGCTCAGGCCTGCCTCAGCAGGGAACAGCCTCTGTTTCTGCTCAGGAGCTTTGCAGCCACCTACTCTGCTCCATTGCCAAATATGAAACAAGCCGGTACCACCACCTCACCGATGCTGCACATCCCTGCCATATGATGTGGCAGGACATAATCCAAGGACCAAGGCTGGCAGAGGCGGACACTTCAGCTCACCTCTGAGCCAAGCCAAGCCATCACCTTCCAGTTGCAATTTGCAGCCCTCAGCACCAGGCTGAAGCTCTCATCTGTTCCTCTTCAAAAGCAGCCCTTTGCAGGGACTGAATTCAGTTCAAGGGACTGAATTCTGTTAGCAATGCCATGCGTGCCTTTCCCAGCACAACTCACCTTCTTGTCCTTCAAGCAGGGTTCAAAGCCCTCCCTACTTCCCAAAAATATGGGTGATTCCTGGCTGGGCTGGGCATTAAAGAGCAACACAGCAACTGAACTGCTTTCTTGCCCTGCAAAATGAGGGGCTGGGGCTTGACAGGTGTCCCTGGTGTCCCAGGATGTGTTTGACAAATGGGCAGGGTGCTCAGGGCTCTCCATACCTGCCACCTCACAAGCACACTGAATCTGACCTGAATCCAGGCTCGTGGATTTTTCGGTTCCTCTGAATCCTCTCCACCTGCCTGACGCTGAAGTCTACTTTTATTTATCCTACTACCAGTCCCACTGAGATTTCAAGGGCATGTATCTTACTGCTAAAGGTGGCCTATATACTTTAATGCCAGGAGACACTATCTCTCCACGGCCTGTTTACGCATTTGATTTCTGATTTGCAGGAGGCATTGTGGACGATGTCCCCAAGTCTTGTCAGAGAAAGCAATTTCAGCTCTTGGTTTTTACTGGGCAGTTCTCTCAGAAGTGTAAATCTGAGTAAGGAGGTTTTATTCTAGATGACACAGAAAAGTCCAGGCTTAGGATATTTATACTGTAGCTTATACAAAGCTATTTGACATAGTGAATGGATTTCGGGAAGTTACTTCTATTTTTTTCTTCTTCCTCTGAGGAAGAAGCATTGTCGTTTACCTTGGAAAACAGCCTGAATGTGTCATCACCTAAAGGCAGGGAGCCTTGGTGGCAGCAACATGTGTTCTTTGTAACATGTTTTGTGGGGTGTATGTTGCCTCCACAAGATCCTACCTAGTGTTGTGATCCTGTCGCATTTCAAAGTGGCACAGAGCCAGCTCATGGCTTACCTGGGAGGCCTCCAACAGAAAGCATGGCTACCTGAGACACTTCTCATGGTAACAGGATACCCTAGCCAAAGCTGGTGTCTGGCCTCCATTTGAGGTAGCAACTGAATGTCCTGGCTTGTGATGGCCATCACAGATCCACTGTTCCAGAGATGTTATTTTCAGGGTCTTGCCCTCAGTCCTTCCTGACTCCTACTGGTCTTTGTGGTTTCCTGGTGAGATGCAGGATTCCTCCCTATTTGCTTTTCGGCAGTGGTGTCAAGAAACATGGGGCTGTGCACTGTCAAACAACTGCCATGCTCCACCCTACAGGTGGACCAGGTGAAAGCATCTATGTGTAGGATGCACATATAAGTTGCAGGTGATCTTTGGGATCTCCGGAACCACCACCATGAAGAAAACCAGCAGTGTCTATCATGTAACTACTTTCTTCTCTTTTTCCCTCCTCCCTCCCCCTTGTACCTTCTCCTCTCCCTGTTGCTGTCCCTTGCAGTGGCAAGCCATCTCTCTGACAGTCATTGAGAAGGTTCAGATAGCAGCGGCCATCCTGGGTTCCCTCTTCCTCATCGCCAGTATCTCGTGGCTCATCTGGTCAACCTTCAGTCCTTCAGCCAAATGGCAGCGCCAGGACCTGCTCTTCCAGATCTGCTATGGAATGTACGGCTTCATGGACATTGTCTGTATAGGTGGGTGAATGCATCTCATGGCACAACTGAGGGCACCTGCCCACCTGCAGAGGAGTGGGAGATGGTGTGGAGAGCCGGCTGGTACAGCTCTGCTCCTGGATTGAACCTCCCCTGCTTTCCCCCAACCCCCTTTTTTTTTTTTCTTTTTTTTTTACACTTTTTTTACAGTGCTCTCTGCTTATATCTGCAGCCCTGGGGTATCTCCTTGGCTGGGCTGGCAGAGGGACTTGCAGCAGCCCCAGAGGGAAACAAATCTCTCTTCATTGGGCAGGGGAGTGGGGGGAGGCTGGGGAGTATTGATTATCAGTGGGAAAGAAACTCCTTCCTTTCTGGAACAGCTAATGTAGGGACTGCCCCGTGTGTAGGTATGGCAGGGTCTGGCCTGCACCTCTCAGCCAGCACCACGCTCTCTCCAGATGAAGTCCCAGCTACTCAGTCTGGTCTCTCAGCCCGGCAGGGGTGGCTGCCCCTTCTTTGGTCCATCCTGCTGCAAGTCCCCACCAGCCCAGGTCATGGCCCAGCCTGGGTCCTTACCAGGACAAAAAAACTTCTGGCACTGAGCAGCTCTGACAGGAAAGCTGCCCCACTCTGGGCAAGCCCAGACAGAAAAGCAGATGCAGGCACAAGCAGTACCTCCATGTTGGAGGCAGAGCAGCAGAGAGCAGAGCCAGAGGCACTCCTGCTGACTTGAGCAGGGGGCTTAGGGCCCCACAGGACCCCTTGTCTATGTGTTGGCCCACGCTGGCAGGGAGCCAGATGGCTGTGAAGGCAGCTGTGGGAGGAGGAGGATGGGTTGAGGACAAGGCCTCTGCCACCCCCCCAAGCAGCCTGGGCTTAGCAGGGTCTTTGAGCTGTAGGCCCAGTGCAGGCCTGCAGGGTTGGGGAGGACATAGCTGGTGATACCTGAGGGCAGAGGAACCCACCAGCCAGGCCACTGAAAGAGCAGTGGTTACCAAAATAATAAGTGAACACCAACCACCTCCAAGCATGCTACTGAGTAATATCCACGCAACCACAGGCTACCAAGTAATGGCAATTCAAGTGACCCTGCCAGGAAGATAAGAGGGTTCCAGAGAGCTCCTTGTGTCTGGTTTCTCCCGTTGTTGGTATACATACAGAAGGAGCTTCCCCCACCAAAAATAAAATAAAAAATATTAATTAAAAAAAAAAGTGGGACAAGACAGTGCTTGGTGGATTTGTGTTTGTATAGGCAGAGCCACTCCTGAAGAAAGGAGCACAGCCCCCAGGTCAACCCTCAGGAAGAGCAGTACAGACTATCCCAGAGTAGCAGTTGGTGAAATTGGAGTACAGAAGTAAAACAAATTCAGAAGTAAAACAAATTCTCTTCAGGGAGAGAGGTCTGGACAGCAGACCCCAGGTCAGGGTTTAAATGGCTCTTGGCTTCAGCATCCTTCCAGCACAAGTCTTAGGCCTTCTGAAACCCAGATCAGTGCTTCCTACTGTTGCCATCATTGCACTGACAAGAGCTGAGCTTGGCCTGCTCCTCCATGAGGTGCTGGTGCAGCTAGCACAGCTCTACAGGAACAAGGTGAAAGAGAGGCAGGTAGAACCCACATGCTGGCATAGTAGCCACTAGTGACATCGGTGGGATTGGGACTAGAAAAAAAATGATCCCTCTGTGTGTGTGTGTTGCCTTGTTGGCAGAAGACCGCACTGGAGAGCTCTGGCCTGGGCGGACATCAGTAACATGATTAACTGGCTTTGATAAAGCTTCAAGAGCTGAGGGGAACTGATTAGCTCATCTGTCAATAGACGCTAAATCCTCCCACATGGCAGAGAATAAACCATGCCAGCTATGAACTGAAGGGGAACTGGGCAGACAGATTCAGACTTGAGTTTTTCTGCTGCTTCTTTCTTTATTTTTTAAGGATCTGGCCTCTATTTCTCCTATCCACCTTCTATAGGGTGATAGGAGCCCCCTTGCATCTCCAGTGATATCACCAGTAAGCACACTGGCCTAAGCTTTGAGCTTTGATTTTTCCAGCCAAAGAGCAAGGGACCATCCCATTCCCAGGAATATTTCAGAGTTGTGGCTGAGGACAGCCCTTTGCCTTATAGTCCTCCCCGCACAGCTGGCAGCTCTTGAGGACCAGAGGTAACTGTTTTTCCCACAAACACAAAAGCAAGTGGAAAGCACTGCAGAGGAAGTAACTTAGTGTGTCTGTATGTGGCTTCTCTTGCCCAGCACCTCAGAGCAGTGTCCACCCATAGCTGGCTCCAGTTGTGTTGTGTGCAGCATGCCTGTTGGTGCTGCCAGGCAGCCCACCCATGGTCAACCAGGAGAGATTATGTTTTGGACCATGAGGGCCTTTGTACACATTTCATACATTTCCCTAGAAAAGCTATGTGCATGCAGCCAGCCCTCTGCCCCTACCACACTGCAGTGTAAAACTTGCTTGTATTGTGCCCTCAGTGCTAGCTGAGATCTGCTGTTCACTCTCCTCCCCGCCTCCTCCTCTTTCTCTGCCCAGGTTGAAGCAAGTGGCAAATGAGGGCTCCACTGAGAGCTGTTTGACTCCCTGGCTGCTGACACCATCCTGTCTCTCCTCTAAGTGACATCTCTCCAGCTCTGCTGATTTCAGGGGGCTGCACTAGTCCTAGCCAAAAGGCCAGTCTGTCTGTTGAGAGGCCAGGCCAGGTCAGGTCAGCAGAAAGAGCTGACCAAAGGGAAGTCCATGACTGGGTTTAATTCCTCATTCATTATAGCTTTCCTTGACTGTGGTAGATGCAGCAGTGGCAGCTCCCTAGAAGACTCGCAGTGAGTTCCTCACTGTAGAACAGCTATTTTCCTTCTCTTCATCCTTCTTCCAAACCTTGCAGCCTTGTGCAATGTCTTTGATCACTGCTGGGTAAAGCTGGCTCTGGAGATTCAGAGTTCTGCTCCTGACTGCCAGCATGGCCTGAAGCCTGTTGTTACTCCTCCCTGGGCTTTAGTTCCACTTCTGCAAGTTCGGGATAAAACCTCTCACAGATAATTGTAGTGACAAGGATTCTTGAAATACCAGGGTGCTGTCTATGCATTTCAGTGACTCTTCCTCCACAGTCCAGCCCTCTTCCCCTTTTGCTTTCCAGCCGGTGGGTGGATAGGAAAAAATTAGGAACTAAGAAATGTTCAGTGATGGGGAAACAACAGGACATTAGATGCACTCAGTTCTGTTACACTTCCATTTTTTTTCAGCTAATGTAACACACGTTGTTTGTGCATTGTTTGGTAACAGGCTGCGCAGCCTTGGCTTGCAGATGTTAAACTGCAGGACCTACCCTAATTGTGTGAATTCCAATTGCTTTTTCCACCAGTTCGACCCCAAGTTTTGCTTTCACTGGCAGAGAACTGGAGGTTTGAAAGACAAAGTATTTACCAAAGGGCAGATGTGCTAAAGCAGAGCTCCTCAGCAGTTCCTGCCAGTTCGCACTTTGGTTGTTCTTGGATCTCTCTAGTCCATTGAGTAGCCAGTGCAGTATGTCCAGGAGAACAGTTTACTGTCACTGGAGGTGATCAGCAGGGCACCTCCATTGGCACCACAGAGTCTCCAAACTGGGAATCACATAGATCATTTGATTGTTGTTATCCTCACTTGAGATGCATTTGCTCTGAAACAGTCTGATCTGCTCCAAACTGAGCTTTCAAAATACAGCTGTTAACTGAGACTACTGAACCATGCATCAAAATCCAGAGACCGTGGCTTTGACCCTCAGCCACTCACATGCTGTAATACACTACTTTTCTTTGGACATTGCTAGATCCTAGCACACTCAGCAAAGACAGCTTTTGCTATCCCTTCACCCACCACGAAAACAAAACCACAACCAAAATAAAATGAATCTGCTCCTCACAACCAGCAAGACAGACCGTATGGCTCCAAGTGCCAGAAGTTATATCCATCTGGGCAAGACATGTGAGATGGTCTTTCAATATTGGTCTCCCCCTTACTCTCAGATACCAAACGGGAGGGCAGGATGCACTGGAAAGGTTTGCTTAGGATTTGTGGGAGTCTCCAACGCTGGAATTTTATAAGAACCTGATAGAAAAACATATGTCAAGAACAGGTTGCTGAGGGATGATCCCAGTTTGTGAAGGAGGAACAGACTAAATGCTTCTTGATATCCAGCCAGCCCTGATGTCTTTGATTCTGATCTCTCTCTCATGTATGCTACTTCTGGTCATGTCTATAGGACAGATATGAGAGCTGTGTTAAACTACAAACTGGCAATAGTGCCAGCACACGTATCGCTGTGCTACAAAGTCATCTACAACATAGGCACTTGAGATCAGTAGTCAGGGGGTGAAAAAGAAGTGAGATGTGGACAGTTCATTTGATTAACTGCCTTTCCCCATGGGTTCCTGAGAAGTAAATCCAGAAATCTGGCATAGAGAGGGATTAGCAGAAATGCAGGTATTGAAATGTAAAGATAAGTGGAGTAAGCCTGAGTTACTGAGTAGACAGAGTGGCAGCTTAGAGCTGGGCTGTAAATCCTGAGAGATACCTGCCTGTTAATTAAATGACAGTCCTTGGAGGGGGGAGGAGGGGGTTGTCTCTCTCTCTCTCTGTCAAGGTGCAATTAGGGAAAGTCAGCATTCGTAGATTAAAGTGTCATTTGGGGTCAGAAGGACAGGAAACAATCTCCTGTTAAACAAGGAGTAACTGCCAGCTAATGAGAGCATGTCACAGACTAAGCTTCGGAAATCACTGGGTCTGCTCCAAGGGGGAAATGCAGCTCAGGAAGGCCGTTAGCAGGCTGGTGCGTGCAGAGCTGTCACTGTCATGGTGTGTGTGCACAGTCCCACTGGTGCTTACACATATGATATCTCCATGATTGGCATGTAGGGGGTTTAGCCCATTGATGCGAAAGCAACCTGGTCAGCCTCTCCTTGGATCACTGGTGGGGCCTGATGCTTCGTCCATGCCCAGCCACTCCTTGCACTCTGACTCACCCTGCCTTGGTGCTGACAGCCGCTCACTTTTGTAGGCACTAAATCCTCATGTTCTTTGAAGCTTTTCCCTCGCTTTCCTTGGCAGCCAGTCCCTGAGGGTATTTGCCTTCACAACAATAACTGCACTGCAGCTCGATAGCACAAGAGACAGGCGAAGCAGGACCATTCATCCTGCCAACGATTTTTGTTGGCACACCATGGTAATCCATTACAGATCAGGAAGTGTGTGCCCGCTGTTTTTAATCCCAGCTGCCAGCAAGTATAATCAAAAGCATCCAGTACATCTGACGGCATCTCAGCACAACCGTAGGTAATAACATAAGAAATCAATAGCCAATTAAAACTGATCCACAGCGTTTGATCTTTCATAGTGCAATGGGAACAGTAATTAATGGAGCTTCCTTGAGACGGTCACAATTCAAGCTTTCTGCCAAGACTAATGTGGTTTTGTTTTAAATGGGCTTTGCTTCCTAGAGGAAATGCCAGGCTGAGGTAGCCTTGGGGTGTTTTCTAGCCAGGTCACTTGGGCCCTGATCATTCAAAGGATTTCGGAACTAAAGTCCCAATAAAAATAAGGAGAAATTGAGAAGTTAAGTGTCTTCAAAGTCTTGGTCTTCATCTGTATTGATGATCTGATTCTCAAGAGGAAAGATGTTTTCATTCAGGTCTGCGTAGTCTCCCAAAGTACAAAGTAGGAAGAATTGCTACAGCAATAGCAAATAAGTTTTGGGGAAGCTCATGTGTTCTTGATGACACTCTATACATGGAGCACAATGCAGAGAAACTCAGCAGATGTCTTCAAAGGAGAAAACTGAGTCCAAGCTAGACAGCAAACATGTCTGGCTTCAACATACCTGGAAGAGACCCCATGTGAGTATGAAGAAGTCTTCCACTCCCTTCAGGTTAATGCACTGCTTTTCATGCTGTTCACACTCTTTTTGACCAGTCTGACAGGTGCAGGACAATCTGGGAGCATGGTCCCAGATTAGCCAGTCCCAAGAGGTCTTTTTAAAAGCAGATACAGCCAAGATGTCCCTGCAGTCTGAGAGGTCTCTCTCAGCTAGCATTCAAAATGCAGCCAACAGGCCAGGAGACAGAAAGGCAGTCCCACGAGGTGGAGGATAGACAGACCAGCTTTGTGTGCCAGCATGACTGAAAGGGGATGTTAGCCTGTTAGACATCTCCCTGCCTGTTGCAGAGCAGTTGTGGAGCCTATGGCTATGCATCAGTAGTTCTGTGGAAGCGAGGTATAGAGAACACAGCACTTTCCCTCTCACAACAAACTCCTAGCTGACATTTCCCTGCTTTTGTTATTTCTCGTCACTCTGAACTAACTCTCTGTGTCTGAGCTCTCTGTTCTTGCTGTGGAAAGCATGGGGAGGAGAGGGTCCTTCCACAGCAGTGTGATCTGTGGAACCCACATCCTAATGCTTCTGCCTCGAGTTATGGGATCTGGCAGCTCATGGGGTCTTGCTGGCTGGACAGTCAGGGATAAGCAACACGCATGTTTGAGTAGCATGGATGGAAGTTGCCCCTCAAATTTTGTAATCAGGTTCCTCTTCCTCATCACCTTCTACCCCACACTTTTTCCCACTCTCATTCCCCAGATTAACATTATCCCTCCAGTTTTCCTTGGAGCTACAAGGAGCTAACTGGAGTGACCAGATCCAGGCCCTGTCAGCAGAGCAGGAGGTTGGGAAAAAGACAAGCAGCTCGCTCCCCTTTTCATACCGTGAATCTTGGTTTGCATACATTTGGCCACAATGTGCATGCTCAAAAAATCTCTCAGCAAATCATTGATTTATCAGCTGTAAAGGGGAGCGTGGAGACAGAAGCAGTCCCCACGGGCCATGTGGTGGGGCTCTCGATCCAGATGGGCAGGGACCGTCCCTCAACACCAGTCAGCCAGGGCCCTGTACCTGGGCCAGCAGCACCAGAAGCGGAGCTGCACAGCTGATCTGTGCCGACCGACTTCTTGGCCGCTATCCAGGAACAGAGGATGCTCGGCAAAGCCGAGACATGCCACCCCTCCGTTCCTGAAAGATGGGACCTATTTTTATCTAATGCTGCATTGATTATTCAATAAGAGAGCAGAGCAGGCCAGCCAGCCTGCATGCATGTGTGCTACTTTCATCAGTGGGCATTTCTGCAGAGGCTCAATGCTCATCGTAAACTCCAGCACAGCTCTGTTAGCCCTCTGTAAAGCGAGCATGTCACTGCTGAGCAAAGAGCCACAGGGTTTGGACCTGGCTCTGAACTCCCTCCTCTTTTCAAGGGCAGGGCCTTGGCCTCCAGCACCATCATAGCAGCACCTGGCCTTTCACCTCTGTCCTTTCAGCTCCACGGTCCTTCACCACATCTATCTTCATACAGTTCCCCACTGTTGCAACAGGGCTCTGGAGATGTATTTTGTCACAAATAACCATATGGTGCTCTCTGCTCCAGTGGATCAATGTGTTTAGCATTTAGCGAGGGCAACATAATTAACATTTTTCTAAGGGGGAAAAGAAATCCTTCTGCCTCGTGAACTGCATCCTGTGCTTCAGAGGGTGATATGTTATAATCAGAATGTCACTGCCCTCTCACTAGATCGTTTGCTGGCATCAAGTGCCTGATGTCACTGGGTTAAGTTCCCATCCGTGGGCAGAGGCAGAAGCCCACACCTGCCTGTCATAGCTTCTATACCACAGCAGGAGATTCCCTCACAGGCAGCTGGCAGGACCTCCTGCACCAGCTGCATGAATTGTGCTGTGTAGTAAGGATGGAAAAAATCCTCAGATCTGTGCCAGGCTATGCTTTTCTGGCTGTTTTCTGCTCCTACCAGAGCCTCCATCCCAGCATACGTTACTCCTGGAGGTGAGAGGCTGTAGTCCATGGCAGGCCATTGTGGCCACAGCAAGTCAACTCTGTATCCAAAGATGGGACCGTAGTAGGGTCAACCCTTGTGCAGAATGGATGAGGTCTGTCCCCAGCTCTTTAGGGAGCCAAAACAGAGGTAAGAAGATATCAACATGAAGCCACATTAACCCAGCCCTGGGATCACTTCTTAAAGTAGTGACTAATTAGTTCTTCTCCTGAGGGTTGGCTACCTTACCAACACAGCCATCTTTCAGACCCAGACACAACAGCTCAGTGACAAAAATACTGCAAACAGGCCCACAGGTGATTTCAGGTCAAGGACTGCTGGTTTTCCTTACTAATAGGAAAAAGTCTTGGGTTGGCTAAATTTATTCAGTCTGGAAGTTGCTCCCTGAAGCAGTGCTTTTCTTTCCAAAGCAAAACCCACTGGTGACAGTCACAGCCTGAGTCTGTCTGCCCAGAGGCAGAGCTGGATCCACAATAAACGTATGACAATGCAATGAAATAATAGACCTTGCCCTTGTCCTCTTGGCTCCTAGTTCCTCTTGGCTTCCTTAGTTCTGAATAGTTAGTGGAGGAGTGCTTTGGTGACTGAAATAGTTGCAAGAGATACAGTGAGAGCGTACCCACTTTCCCTTACAGAATTTCATTTCCTATTCAAAATAGAGAGGGAGACATTAGTTCTGCCTTCAATAAGCAAATGTCCTATTTTGATCATTACTGAACAAAGCATTATGATTTGGCATTTAGAGATGACTGCTCATGCTGTGTATTTTAAATTCAGCATCAGAATTGGAATACATTAAAAAAAAATCAAGTCTAAATGAAACATTCTCATCTGTCTGAAAACATATATGTATACTACCATTCTGGGGGACAGCATGACTTTTTCAAGTCTTGCTCCAAGCTGGTGTGAAGCCAGATTTCAGAGCCCTATGCAAAAGAGTGCTGTTGCTCAGCTCTGCCATTAAAGAAATGTCCCAGGAATGTCTAAGGATACAGCATGACTGCAAAGGCAACACTTTGGTCAAAGCAACTTTAGCTATAGGATAAAAAGGTTCAGGATCTTGACCTGGAGGACTGACCACTGTGGCACAAATGTAGCATCCACGTCCTTGGACTTCTGTCAAGGGAATGTCTGGAAACCTGAAGATATAAGAGACCCATAAAATCACCAGGAGACCAGGGTGTGCATTTGGCCAGTGCTCTGTTCAATCCAGTTTGAAATAATTTTCTACTCCCCTCTTTTAAAGATCAAGTAGTACCTGTCGTGCGCACAACGTCCTTTCACGATGTGGGGTGTTGCCATCCCCTCCATTTTAAATCTGGGAAGAAAATAAAAACTACCAAAAGGGTCCATAAAATCCTAGCTATGAAGCAAGGTGGAGAAATTTTAAGAGAGCAGGGGGATATATGGGTAATGCCTCTAAGCCACATCCCTCCTGTACTGGCACAGTTATGGGTAGACTCACAAGTGAGGAATGCTGCTGGAGATGTATGATTCAGGAGCAGGAGTGTTCTGCTGGTGGAGCTCCAGTCTTTATTTATTTATTTGCTTTTTCCTAGAAGAGTCTCAGGTTTGTTTGTTTGTTTTTTTTGCTGCCTTCATAGCTACAGACTGTCCTTTAATCCCCTGCTTTATCGTGTGCTGTGAATTAAATACCACAGGAGTACAAGAGACCTTAAGGGCACAACATCCATTTTGCTGTAGCTGTCCACCGCCAGATGAGTTTACTGGAGTGCTTTTATTTATGGTTTGTCTATTTCCTAAGTAAGGATTATGTAGAGTTTTATTTTCCCCATTTTTTTGCTGTTATTTCTTGTTCTGTTTGTTTGTTTTGTCCAGGTTTTGAGGCAGGGAGTAAAAGTGCTAGTCTGGGCAGGGCAGGAGAAAGTTGTGGAGGTTGGTAGCTCATATGCTTAGAGCTGAAAATGCTGTGGCATTTCTAGAGCCATGGTGCTGCTGTGTGTGGTTCCCGGGGTCAGCCCAGCTCCTCTGCCACAGATGGCATCCTGCAGACAACCGATGTTGTTTTCCCATTGCAAACAAACCATGTGGGAGTGCTAAGTGAAAAGGAATTTCCTGTCCTTTGGACACCTTCCACTAGCTCCTAAATTTTGCCAGCCTTTCCTCATTTTGGGCCTTACCAGCTCAGCCCAAGAGGGACCAACCCATGTGTTGCAGAGGAACACAAGGCTGGGCAGTGGACATGATGGAAGATGACTGCCTGGGATGGAGGCACTACCTCTCAGAGAAGCATCTACCTGGCAGCCATGAAAGCTCTGTGCTGCTCCTACAACATATTGACCTCAGCTCCCACCAGCTCCCCAAGCCCCACAATAGACAGTCCCTACCTGTTCTCTCCATTCATTCCAATGGACAAAGTGTTCCTCCCGCAGCTACAAAGGCTGTGCGTGCGGGATGGGTTGCTCCTGCTTCTGAGGGGAACCTGCAGCATCCCCTGTGCACGGGGCTCACTGCTGCGTACATGTCCGAAAGGCGCCACACAAATACGACACGTTGCAGTGTCACGACCTGGAAATTGTCTCTTGCTATATGTACAGCTCAGCAGCATCCTGAAAAATCACAGTGCTGCCTGGGGGAGAAACTCTCCCAGCTGTCATACCAAGCCCTCCCATCAGTGCCTCAGGCGGATTTAATAAAAGAGCTGCCTCCTCTCCAGGAGGAAAGGAGGAAATGGCTGTGCCCCAGCACGGCATGGGGCGAGGTCTGCCACAATCGCTCACCTGGTGGAACAGCAACTGCGGTGACCTTCTGAGATGCCAGCGTGCTGGATCCTTCTCCCACCTAGCAGGGCTCTTGCTGAGTCTGGGGGTGGTGTTAATGGCTGTGCAGAGCTTGGGGCCTAGCGTAACCACCCAGGGGCCTGCTGCTCCTGTTGCTCTGCCAGATGGAGCGGAGGAGGCAGGGAAGGAGAAGGGCTCCTGCTGCCTTTGTGGGGTGTCCCGGCCCACCTGGGGATGAGGAAGCGATGAGGCAGAGCTGTCCTTGAACCCCAGCTTGCACGAGAGGAGCCAAGCCATACCAAGCACTAGGTTTGCTGGTTCATCAGCAACTGAAGGCTTGGGGGGCAGCCTGTTTGTGCTGCCAGTGACTGGAATGGGAAGAGTCCATACCTGCAGAAAATACCTCACCAAGAGAGCTGGGAGCAGCTTGTCTGCATACACTGGTGGAGCAACACACTCTGCATATTCTGCCCAGGCAACAGTTCTGGCCACGGGGGCCTCACTCCTTGAGGGGCTCTGGTTCAGTTTTGCCAGAGTTGTGGCCTATGTGACCTGCAGGGAGCCAAGCGTGAGAAACGTGTTACAGCAAATACAGTTAAAGGGTGATGGGGAGAAGAATGAGAATTTTTTTCCCCAGGCCCACGGGCTCCATGATGTTGAGTGACTGACAGCAGTGAACAGGGCCTGGCCATGCAGCCACCCCCAGTTCTGCTCAGCCAAAGCACAGCTCAGCCATGTGCATATTTAATCAGTTCTCTAGGTATTAAAAAATGTGCATGGAGAATGACTGATAATAAAGTGCCTGATTATAATCAGCTTTTTTTTTTTTTTTTCCATATGCTAAGCATTCACCCAACCTCGAACCTTTATGAGTACGTTTTCAGTGTATGCTGTGTATCTTTCAATACCGGACATTTCCCAGCTTGCACACCCTCCTTGTGTAGTTCCAGCAATATTCAGAGCACAACTTTGCTAGACATCCTGAGGACTAGAAGTATTCTGCTCACTGGGCCAGTGCCTTGAAACTACCAGAAATATCTGAAACATGGCACCAGAGGTCCCAGGCCATCCATTACCTGGACTTCTCCTGTATTCAGAGTAGACTGTCCACTAAGCTCTTGAAACATGCTGTGGACAAAATTTATGTTTTGGAAAACAGAGGTGAGAGTTATGAAGGAATCTATCCATCATACTGGATTTTGCCTGAAAGCAAAGAATCCCTGAAAATCTGAATGTAGCAGCAGTTTGTGTGAAAAGTGACTGTGCGATGAAAGCATTCCTGAGCTGAAGAAATCTATGATGTGATGATAATGGACTCCAGAAAAGCAGCGGCAGCAGCCTCAGGGGACCAGAGCAGGGAGTGTCTCTTGGGAAGAGAATCTGAAGGATAAAAGAGCTGTGAACAGCTCGCAGTTGCCAAAAGGGATGATACTAAAGGCACAACAGCAAACTGCCTGTGCAGGGGAAAGCTCAGAAGCGTGGGAAGAGAGCACTGAGGCTGCATCAGGAGCTCTTTGAGGACCCAAAATCAGAAACTGAAAACACAAAAAGGCAGAGAGAAGAGCCTGCAACTAATGGCGAGTCTCTAGGAATCACAGAGCCATGGGGAGCAGTCAGACCTGAGCCTTAGAGTGACCGTTCAGACAGAGAAACGGCAGTAAGAAATGGGTCCATAAGCGTATGCTAAGACAAGTCTTAGAGCTCAATATTTGATGCAAAAAAGGCCAAACATTAAATGTTGCCTTTGTCGCAGTCTTCAAAACTTAACTAAAATAATTTTAATGAGGACAAAGGAGCCCAGGGCGGAATCAGAAAAGAACAGACTCAAAAACATGTAGAGGAGTTTGCTGTGTCCTTGTCATCACATCCTAATGAACTTCAGAGGAAGCTGCAGGAGCAATCTCTGACCCATGAACATTTTATCCTCATGAACTCAGGGAGGATGCAGGAGGTGCCAGGCAGCTGGGGAAATGCAAGCAGAGTACCTAGCTTTAAATATAACCTCTATCATTAAAGAAGGTGTGAACAGAAAATCATACAAGTAAAGGGCAAATTGGTTTAACTGATTCATAGAAAGATGCTGGAAGAAATCATTAACTGATCAATTGATGAGAAAGAAAGTATAACCTCGTCTAATTTGGGAGGATAACTCTCCTGGTGGCTAAGGAGGAAGCAGTGGTTTGATATCCCATGACTTGGGCAACATTTTAGATGTTTGCCTTCAGATTCTCCTAAATAAAACAGAGAAGTGTGATTTAGATTATAAAACTGTAAAGCAGATGTACAACCAATTGAAAAACTGCCTTTATAGTAGTTGTCAGTGTTGTACTATAAACTGGAAATGCATTTCAGTTAGGACTGTTTTGGACTCTACTCTCTTCATTATTTTTATTAATAGCTTAGATAATGAAATAGAAAGTGCTGTTATAAAATTTGCAGATGACACCAGGCTTGGAAAGGCTGCAAGCACTCTGGAGGATCAGATCAGAATTTGAAATGATCTTGCCAAATTGGAGAAATCAACAAGATGAAATTTAATAAAGAGAAGTGCAAAGTGCTACCCTTAGGAAGGAGAAATCAAAATCCTAAACACAAGCTGGGCCAGGCAGTCACTGCCAGAGACAGTGATGCTGTGACAAGACATCAGTTTGTTTCGTCAGGGTACTGAAACGAAGGCAGGGTTACATTATTATTCTGCACCTTTGCTCTGAGGACTGCACCCTCTTCAGGACCTTACTTGCAGAAAAGGGGGATGTGGTGGTTTTACTTGGGTGGGCGGCCGAGCTCCACCACAACCACTCTCTCACTCCCCCTCCTCAAAGAGGAGTGGGGAGAAAATATGATGAAAGGGGCTCAAGGGTTGAGATAAGGACGAGGAGATTGCACAGTAATTATCGTGATGGGCAAAACATACTCAGCATAGGGAGACAGTAAGATTTATTGCCTATCACTAACAAGCTAGAGAAGTGAGAAACAAAGGAAAGAAACCAAAAGCACCTTCCCCCCCCCATTCACCCTCTTCCACCTCCTCCCCCTGAGCAGCACAGGGGAATGGGGGTTATGGTCAGTCTATAGCAATTCTTCTCTGCCACTCCTTCTCGGTCACTCTCGTCCCCTGTGCTGTGGGGTCCCTCCCACGGGATGCAGTCCTTGCTGAACTGATCCAGCGTGGGCTTCCCACAGGCAGCAGCTCTTCAAGAACTGCTCCAGATATGGGTCCGTACCACGGGGTCCATCCCTCGGGAGCACACTGCTCCAACCTGGGTCCCCCATGGGCAGCAGCTCCTGCCAGGTCACCTGCTCCTGCGTGGGCTCCTCGCCACGGCCTAAAGGTCCGGCCCAGAATCTGCTCCGGCAGGCAGGGGTCTTCCACAGGCCGCAGTCTCCATCGGTGCAGGTCCACCTGCTCCACCTTGGTCTCCTCCACGGGCTGCAGCATGGAACCCTGCTCCACCGTGGTACTCCATGGGCTGCAGGGGGACATCCTGCTTCACCATGGTCCTCACCACAGGCCGCAGGGGACTTCTGCTCCAGCACCTGGAGCACCTCTCCCCTTCCTTCTTCACTGACCTTGGTGCCTGCAAGGCTGTTCCTCACTCCTCTCACTCTCCCAGCTGCTGTGAGACGCAGCGTTTTTTTTCCCTGTCTTAAATCTGCTCTCACAGATACACAAAACACCATCACTTATTGGCTCAGCTCTGGTCGCAGTGGGGCCCTTACCAAACATGGGGCAGCTTCTAGATCCTTCTCACAGAAGCCACCCCTATGGCCCCCTGCTACCAAACCCTTGCCACGTAAACTCACTACAGGGGACAAACTGAAAAGATTCTGGAGACGATAAACAGGAATGAGGAGAGGGCAGAAATTACTTGATTCCCCATGTGGTGAACTCTGATATTCACATCTTCCATCCCAAATCCACCCAAGTGCAGAGTCCCACTGATGCCATGACATTACTTTCAAGGATAAATGTACCTCTCCCCACTCTCTGGTTTGCCTGCTTCCCCAGTGCCTGCTGAGCACAGCTCTGCAGCTTAGAGTCTTGGGGCTTTACGGATGTTAGGTTGTTCAAAGAACTTGTCAGATTCAGCTGGAACGGTCCCTGACTCAATGTAGAGGGATAACAGATACTAGATGCCCCTTTCCCAGCCCATATTTCCAGGGAAGGGTCCCTCTGGCTCTTTTTTCCAGGTTTATCACCAAGGGCTATCTTGCACCCTTAATGAGGGATAAAATACAGGGGATTGCACTGAAAAGTAATACGGACTGGGAGGTCCGTATTCTGGTCTGCTGGGAGCTTGGTGACTCATCTCCCATGTACCACGAACTTGTGAAGTTGACAGGAGGCAGAGATTCATTGCTATTTCTAAAGTGCTTTTGTAACGGAGCTATCTCATGGAGACTACGAGAAATTGGGGTGTGGAGGGCCAGCCTAACTTGAGCAAATGCAGAGCTCAGAGCAAAAGTCAGTGCACTTTACTGTAGTACACTAGAAACCTATAATGAGGGAACGTAACTGAGCCTAAAGAGACCATCTGTGGCTGGGCACGTCCCCACAGAGCCCATCAGGGAAAAGTCACTCTCCTGGCTTTGTTTTTACACCAGTCCTTGTGTGGTTGGCCACTGCTGGAGGCAGGATGCTACCGTAGGCAGACCCCTTCTCTGAACTAGTACAGCCACTTTACTGCTATTAGGGGAAGATAAAAGGAGGATAAGGATGGAGCATGTAGGATGAGATAAAGGCAAAGAGATAAGTGAAGGCTGAGCTGCAGGAGCTTTGGAAACAAAGGTGGGGGAATTTGAAATTGCCACAAGATGAAAGAATGCAGAGAAAGGGAGTGAAGGGTTAGTGTATGCAATGATGTCAACAGAGGGAAAGCCCGGCAATGAAAGCCTTCTCTCCCAGGAGGATTGGTTTGCCTTGGCCTGAGCCATCACTGCTGTGGATGCAAATATTAAGCTTTGATCACAGGTGCCATAATCTTCCCCTGACACCCAGCAATGAAAGGAACAGAAACAGGCAAAAGCATGGCAGCTTTCTGGCGGAGGTGAAACTGCGTTTTGTAAGGAAACTGAAGGGCAGAAGAGCAGCTGATGGTGGAAATGAGGTTTCCACCTTTTCATAAAGCCCCTGCCCTATGCTCACACAGCAGGGCAGGGCTTTATGTGAAGCAGGACAGAGTAACTGGCTAGAACGGGCTGTGATTTTTGTTCCTTTAGATGAGTGACAGGGCAAGTGTAAAGTACTACACCGTCTGCAGAAACCTTGTCTTCATGGTTTCTCAGTGGCAAACAGGAGAAACAGTTTCTGCCCCAAGAATTTACCTGTCTCTTTCAAGAAAATGCATGGCAAGTGTTGAAATGAGAGGAAGGCTAATTAGAAGCTGAACATCCTGGAGAAAAGATTGCTTGGTGGTAGAGGCTGACAGTGTGCACAGGGTGACTGCTTGTCATTTCTGGGAAGCTGCTGCTCCAAAGCTCTTTTAAATTGAAGGCTCACAGCCACTCAGGTTAATCTCATGGGATGATGGTACGTCAGCTGATGCCCCCTTGCCCATCCAGAGGCACTAATCCTGGTCTCTTCACATCTATTTTATGCCCGTGCTCTGCCAGCAGCCCCTCTGGCTACCGAGGGCCTCTCTCTTGACCAGTCTTGTCACTGATGGCCACGCTTCTCTGTCCCAATTAACCCCAGAAGACAAAGGGACACCTGCAGACAGTTCATGTGTCCTCCCTCAGCACCATGAATACTTTTCTTACTTGCATGAAGGCTGCCCCCATGAATCATGACATGGGCAGGTATCGCAAGGCTCAGAGAAACCCTACAGTGATCAGCCTTACCTCTGGGCCATGGTACTCACCATGGTCACACTCCCCTTTTCAAATCTTGCATGTTAAGCATGCAGAAGCTCAGGGTTAGCTGTGGTGATCGGTAGAACATGGAAATTGAACTGCTTTCACCAGTGCTTGCTCTGTTGCAGACTGCAACTTGATCACCTGGGGAAAAAAAAAAAAGAAAAAAAAAGAAAAAAAAAAAAAAAAGGCAGAGACACCAGTCAGATCTCTGCATGAGAAAATGGGAATGAGAACAGTACATCTTCAGTGCCCATGTTCTCTAGGAGCTTCATTCCACCACCACCACAAAAAGGGAGTTCATGCACCAGGCAACAATCTGGACCAACATGGATTTGTGTGAAACTCACAGAGATTTTCCTTCTTAAGAGGCTGTCTTTCACATAGGATGTGTTGAGAACAGATTTTGTGGAGCAGAAAAGGGAAAGATAAACTTGGGAGAAGTGGAAAAGGATTAGGACGCAACTGGCAATACATCTAAAATTCTCATATAGACATTTCTGAGTGCATAGAATTATAGAATTGCTGGGTTGGAAGGGACCTTAAAGATCATCCAATTCCAACCCCCTGCCATGGGCAAGGACACCTCCCCAGCTTTCCTGTAGGCCCCCTTTAGGTACAGGCTTAGGAGTGGGATGGACTAAGGTTTCTCTCCTCCATCAACTATAGTTTAAAGCCCTAGTTGAAAGAAGGGAAATTCAGAAAGGGAGAAGTTCACACCAACCTGCTATGTTCCTTGCATATAGAGGATTTGGCTTATGGAAAAATTGCTTCTAGCTGGTTGCTTCCAGTTGCATACAGTTCTTCCTGAAGGATTTTCCACTTACGTCTGGCCTTAAATTGAAAAGATTCAGCTCTGTTAACCAGATTGAACCTTGAGGGAGGGGTGTTCCTGGAAGAGGGTACACACAGCTGAACATAGGAATTCCAATCCTAATTTAACTCAGGCAGACAAAATTTGTTTCAATGGGAGCATTGAAACCTTCCTGCAGGTTGATATAAGCTGATGGACTCTTGCTTAATCTTAGCATTCACTGTTGCAAATGAATCACTGTTACTTCCACCTCCCTGCCCACCCCTCTGCTTGGTTCCTTTTTAATTTTACAGCTTCATGAGCTTGACACTGGGAAATCGATAAGTAATTTAAAGCCCCGTAAATACAGAGGGAAACAAGTTATTTTGTACTTTTATAAATATTTTGAAACCAAAATTATCTAAGAAAACAGGTGCTCAGTTGACTCAGCAACCCATCCATCAGCATCACACAGTTAATTGCATAAGATCATAAACATTTATAATTAGAAGGCAAACAAACAAGAATTTTATAAACAGCCCTCTTGAATCAGGCTGTGCATTAAATATTTGTGATAAGGTAATTAAGAATAGATTTACAATCCTGGCTCAGTGTTTAATACTTCAGAGAATGGATTTGATTCTATGGAGGATGTTCTACAGCCAAGGAGAAAATATTTGATTTTGGTTCTTTTATCCAAGGCTTAAAGAGGTCTGAAAGAAACATTGGCTCTCTCATTGATCAGACTGGAATTTCATTCATTACAGATCAGACAGCTCATTTAAATATGTGTCTAATGTCCCTTGCCTTGGACCAATCCACTTTAGGCCTGCTTCAAAGCTGTCTCCTTGGCTAGATCTGTAGGCTTTCCCTAAGTCCCGCTTTTTATGGTCATGCTTTGATCAGATGTCACAATTCTCAACCATGTTCCAAAGCAGGGAGGAAAAAACAATTTTTTCTGTGATGACATCAGGCTATTGTATCAGTTTATGAAAAATTCACATCACTACAGGACTACACCTGCATAATTTCAGTGGTCTGTTGGAACCGGACTAGAGATCTCTTTTGTACTATAAGCCTGTTTTAGTACACACCTACATTCCCTGTCCCAGAATATCCAGGCTTCAATACTTCAATTCATGGAGTTTCTTCAGCAGCCAGTAAGGAGACTCAGCACCCTATTAAGACGAATGTGAGAGTCTCACTGAAGCTAATCTGTGATCAAGTCAGCAAGGTTTCTAATTATGCTTAGAATCAGAAAGGCTAGAAACTCGGATTGCAGTGAACCTGGAACTTACGTTCAGTAAAATCAAGTGTAGAAACTAGGTGGCTGAGAAACTAGGTGGCTGCACTCCATCAGTGAGTAAAGGGGAGGTCAGCCCTAAGTGTAAGATGACCTTCAGATTTTATTATTTTTTTATACAGAACAGGTTTGTTCCAGTAGTCAGCTGTCATCAGAAATGACAACAGTCTGGAAAAGCTGGGTGGAGGGTAAAGCCCTAACATTTGCTTTATCAGAAATAGCAGTAAACGACTTTATGCTGTGGTGACCAGCATCACCCCTCACTGGTCAAGGCACCCTCCTCATTTTCACATTTGTATTTATACTCCTGGAACAAGTAGGCAAGAGAGCTGCTCTTCCTGGAAATGTTTCTAATAATCCTGATGCTGACCAAGAATGGTGAAGCCATCACTATTAGGAAAAATTAAATTATTTGTGTGCTAACTCAGCAAGTACATGCCCTATCTGCTGGTCAAGCTTCAGTTACATGGGACTCAAAGACACTTTCCTAACAGACAGACTGCTGCAGAACCAGCACACCCAGACCCCCTCATTCTGCATAAATCCCATTCTCCACTAAAGCTTATTAATTACATTACAGTGTGTCAGCTAAGCCAGTCTACAGGAGGAGTTGCAGCTTCGCTCAGCCTCAGTGGGTAAGAACAACACAGCGCTGCAGGTGCTGCTGTTTCCATTGCATTCAAAGGGCCAAAGCCTGGTAGTTTGAAAATAACACAGCTTAATAGTCAAATAATGTCATCTTCAAAACAACTTTGACCATTATCTAACCCTTCCAGCCCTCTTTCAAGTGTGGGGAGGATGACAGAGAGCTCTGGGAGTTGAGCTAACTGCTAGGTGGAAGGGCTTGAGCTGTTCATTCTCTTCCAAATGCGAAGACCACTAGAAGGCAAGTGGTCTTCCCAAAGCCTGGCTGCCACCCCAGAGATACCAGCTCTGCTACATGCAGGTGGGTGACAGGACAGAAGCATTCTCTGCGTACTCAGAGCAGACACTGTGTGAGCTCATCTGCACTTTCTTTCAAGAGTACTGTTTTCTCTCCTTGGAAGCAATAACATACGATGAGGTGCCTGGTTTGCCAACGAGCAGATGTTTGCACAGGATGACAAACCGCTTACATGTACAGGCTGCCCCTTGTTGTGTTTTGTTGCCGTCTCTGGCCCCCATGTGCGTGTCTGCTCCGCTGCTGCGCGTGTGGGGAGATGTGGTCTGTGCCCGCTCGTGACGTTGGTGCAGCAGACGTCACCAGCACGTCAGCTCCAGCTACACCCCCTCCAAGCACACGCCGCTAGCTCGGTGAATCATGCCTATGCAGCGTGCAAAACTAGCCCAGCGATGGATAAACCTCGGGCATTTATTGGTAAACAGACACTGTTTTTGCTGTAGGAGCATAACTCACTCTGCTGCATTTAAGACCTGTTTATTGATTGCTGAGATAAAGCTGTAATCCTTTTAATTCAAGGGAAAAGGGATCCAGCCGAGCAGGAGCACCGGTGCTCTGCCAGTCAGTAATTAAAAACATGATTTATCACTGAATATACACTGGCGAAGGGAGAACTGAGCTAACCAGCTAGCTAGAGGGCACGATGCTGGGGTAGGTTTATGGTTCTTGCTAAAGTTTTGTTCTGTTTTATGTTTATTTCTTTCCCCCTTCCCTCCAGGTCTAATAATACACGAAGGGCCCTCGGTTTACCGGATTTTTAAACGGTGGCAGGCGGTCAATCAGCAGTGGAAAGTGCTGAACTATGACAAAACAAAGGACATGGAGGAGCAAAAAACAGGGACCAGGACAAATCAGCGCCCCTCCTCCCAAACCACCCACTCGTCCTCCACTGGTGGTACAGCCACTAACTCCGCTCCAGCCGACAGCGGGGCCCGGGCTGCCGGCCAAGCCACAGGCACCCTCTCTGACCACCACTGTGCTTACACCATCCTGCATATACTCAGCCACCTGAGGCCTCACGAACAGAGGAGTCAGTCTAGTAGTAACAGAGAGCTCGTCATGAGGGTCACGACGGTCTGAGCCGAGGAATTCAGGAGGCCTTAACACGGAGCAGAGGAGACAAAGAACTCATAACGCAGAGGAGCATGGTGTGCCTTTTTCTTTCTCTTCCTTTTTTTTTTTTTTTTTCTCCTTTTTCTGTTCCTTCTTTTCTTTTTCGGTAACTGCACAAGATATAAGAGGCGGCACCTGGCCAGCTGAGGAAAAAGCAGGTGGAGGGAAAGCTGCACACTCATGCTAAAGAGGTTAATGTTTTCCAGCCAGTTAAAAAAAAAAAAAATACAAAAACAAAACAAAAAAACACAAATCACACACAAAAAAAAAAAAAAGAAAAAAAAACAACAACAACAACAAAACAAGTGCAATACAGACTAAAAACTGAGTAGGCAGAGTTCTGGGGAAGCAGAGGAACAGACGGTTTAGCATGTCTTACAAACCCTATTACCTGGAATAGGTAACGCTCTGTACACACACCCCATGCACACACACACGCACACACACACGCACACACGTGTGAGTTTTACAAAAACAAGGAGGGGAATGAAATATTTGGAGTAGTTTTTTTCCAGACTGTGATTAACCAGGGCTATGAGTTGTTTTGTTCATGAGTCACTATGGAATCTTGTTTGATTTACCATAGGATTTCTGAAGTGAAATGGCTAGGAACGTTTCAGTAGTGATTTACAGATTTGAATCATCTCGCCAAGAAAATGCAACAAAACCCAGGTGTGCCCAAATTTCACCAAAACAAAAATCCTGATTTTTCATAATGTTCCTGACAAAGGGTTTGTGAGGGTGGAGTTGGGAGGGGGGGAGGGCGTTCCATGACCTTTATTCAACGTATAGGCATTTCTGGCAAATTTTGTACAAACTCTCCACAGGTGTTTCAAGCACAAGGACTAGTGTGATTTATGCCTTCATAACCCCAAATCCAGCATCCAAATCGTCCCACTCACGCACATCATTTTCCATGCAGACATCCCAGGTTAATTTCCTTCCATTTCACTCCAGTCACAAGAAGCTGACCCACCTCCAGGGGTTTCTACTACTTTGCTGATTCAGACACTCATACATCTGAGATGTACATTTTTTTTCCAGTGTCTTTATCCCTGCCGCTCAATTTGTAACAGTCTCACTCAGTCATGTAGGCTGAGCCTTTCACATCCAGTTTGTTTATTACAGAGTCTATTCCGTTCAATCATTCAACAGAGAGTTAGTCTGAAGAGGGAGCACAGTTGCTGATGGAATATATAACACTTCTAATAAGTCTCCTTCTCTGGGATATGTCCACGAAGGTACTGGTTGCTCTTCAGGAACATTCTCTTTCAATGCACAATGGCTGAATCATTTGTGGATATTAAAGGGACACTGTCAAGTACTTTTTAAATAGTTTTTAGGGTTTGGGCTTTTTTTACTCTCCATTGTTTGTAATATTCTCTTACAATCTTGAAAATAAAATTTCTTTCCCTACTGATATTGTTCTTTTCCATTTGGGCATGTAGTGTTCTCTCTATTCACCCCATTCCTTGCACCATCCCTGTCCTTCTCTCCGCCTCTCATCTGCAACAGGAAGAAATCCATGTTACCGATTTCCTGCTCACTGTCCTCACTCCATGGAGGGTAACTCCCAGCTATACCGGGTTGAGCCATTTTGCCACAAATCAAGTGTAAGAGTAGGAAACTTAAAAATACAGAGATCAGCTAACTGAGGAGCAACAGTTCAGCAATCCCAAAACAATGAGCCTGCAGCAAGCAAGCCTGAATCCAGCCCTCCCCAAAATTACTATAAGGACTTCAGCCAAGCTGCATCAGTTCTGCAGAAGCACTGAGCAATGTTGCACAATGGCTGTGTCTGACTGCCCTTCGTCGTTGTACCAGCACCTCTCACAGCTTTTCCTGGAGCCATGGCAAATGCAAGTCACCAGCTCCTTTGGCAGCTAGGCTGTCATGGGCCAGGTGTTTCTGGACTGGTCTCAAACTTTAACCTCCAGGTTTGAACATACCAGCCATTCTGCAATGTTGAAGATGGAGGTTAACGTCTTAAGGCAGGTCATTTTTTTCATCTAGATTACTTGACAGTGTCCCTTTGAATATCAGAATGCAACAGAACAGGTACTTCTCTGGCAGAGAGTGTGGGAGGTGAAACACCAGCCAAGAAAGCTGACTTACTGAGGACCAATGTGAACAGCATGGTTTCTGAGGCCACTGTATCTTTATCTGACCAACCTTATTTATTATCTACCAAAGAGTGCTTTTGGCTGAGGTGAGGGAAGAGATGGTGGTGGGAGGAGGGAGAGGGAAGGGGCAATTCTGATCATCTGTAAAAGCAGCTACCCCTAGACTGAAAGTGTTGCAGTGAATGGTCTCTGGAAGAACCGCTTCTTATCCACAGTAGAGAGAAACCTGGTCAAAGGAAGCAAACTTAACAGCCTCTTGCCCCCATGCCTGTCCTGGAAACTGTGGTCATTCCCAGAGACAGGTAATTGTGGTGGTTTTGGGAAGGGGGAGGCATACACCAATGAAGAGAAGGCTGTCAGACAATGTTGTTTCCCTCCCTGTCCTCCACTTGTTTAATATGGAGAAGTCAAATTCCTTTAATTTGGCAAACGGCTAAAAGTTTATAAAGTTAGAAGCACAACTGCCATGAAGGAGTGGTGTGATCTAGTGATCTGATCACACAGGACTCTGCATACTCTCGCTCCAGCTCTGCCACCGACTCTGTAGCCTTGGGCTGTTTGGCTCAGTCCCCCACCCACACAAAGGGGGAATAACAATACGTACCTACCTCACAGGGGTGTTGTGAGAATCCACGTTCAAGCCTGCTGAAGTGCTAAGTCATGTGCGTGCCACAGGTAGTCCCGAGGCGCGTGGTTGGGGGTGAGCAGCACTGCCCTTTTGCTGGTTACAGTCTGAATCGCTCAGCAGGAGTCCCACGGGCCCTCTCCTGCTTGGAGATCCTCCTTGATCCGAAGCGGAGGGTGTCGTCCGAGTGCCCTCTCCTCCATTGCATGACATTTTAAGCAGCTGTGAGGTGCAGGGTAGAGACCAACATGAAGTCCTACTTGACCAGGGATTTGCTACAACGTTTTCTATATCTGTGGGGTTTGTTGTTTTGGTTTTTCCATATATTGTGCTTAGAAATAAACTTTCCACTTAGGGCTGGCGGTTCGGGGTCTCTTCTGTTGCATGGCAATGTATACAAGTCTTATTGTCTGTCTTACTGTGCAAATGATCCCGCAGCCCAATTTCAAAGATGGGTATGGTCTGAGCCTTTTCATAGCGGCAGAAGACTCAAAAGCCTGTCTAGATTGTTTAATATTTAAACACCACTATGAACTTGTCAATTGTATGTGTTCTGTGCAATACGAAGCATGTCATTACCTGGCTTGATGGGCAGAGGGGCTAAAGGAAGGTCAAAAGTTGTTCAAAGAGCTTCATACACATGCCAGCTTGGAGCCGAAGGGCTGCCACCAGCAAAGCAAACTTGGTGAAGCCATTGCAAACTGTTTTTAGGACAGTTTATTCCAGAACAAGGTCATTCCAAGTTTATGAACTTCTAGGCTGCCAGCCTGAGGGAACAAGTGCAAATTTAGTGTGGGGTTTGGCCTTTGGGATTTTCTTTTTTAATACTCCCCAAAGAATTGATGGCAGAAATACCGATGAGGATCTCTTCCTTCCATAGCACAGTTCTCGACTCCTACAACTTCCTTGTGCCATTCCCTTTGTGCTACTATGCAGGACTTTAAAAGATGCAAATTGAGATAGTACACTCCTAAGACATGCAAAATTCATTGCGTATCAGAGGATTCTAGCAGACAGAAGAGATGAGGTGGGCCTATGTTACACATCTCTATTCTTCACCCACATCTTTCCTCCAGTCTTGTCTGCTGGGTTCCTGAAGAAATTTTATCTGTATTTTGTTACAGAGCAGCCACATCAGCTTCCACCGACAAAGCTTGCTGAGTTTGGCAGCTGTTTCTCCCACTGGAGAAAAATTCCAGGTCCTATCACTGTGGAGACCCCTCAGTTCTTAGGCTTTGTGGTCCTCCAACACCACTTGGGGTGGAGGACTATGTTCAGCCATCATCAGAAGTTGTACGTGTGTGGTCCTGCTCATTCTTGTGATTTCTGCTAGTCTCCTGATTTTACATCTATTTTGACAGGTCTTTCTGCTCTTCTAGTTATGCTCTTCTGAGATATTTTACTCTATGTCAGTTCTCACTGCTGTTCTCACCTATTACATCAGTGCTGGCCTCCAGCTTTCACAGCTTTCCTATTCTTGCCATGCCCTTTCTTGCTAGATATCCACTACCAAGTCCTGACCCTCTTCCTCTGTGCCTGCAACGGCTCAAGCATATGCACCAAGGGTGACCAGAAAACATTGGGACCATTAAGATTCTGTATCAATAGTCAGGTTCAATAAGAGTCACTCAGTCCTCTTTGGTATATATTCGCTTTGCCAATCTTAGTGCTTGCTGTTAATTGGCTGCCACAGAAGACCATAATACCAGCAAAATCCGTACACCCAGCTAACTCTTGGTTTCTGATTTCAAATATCAGAAGTGATGGGCTGTTTTTCAAGTAAATCAGGTGTGTTCCCTGTTGTGGTTCCCTGAACAAGGTGCTGTAGAAGTTAATGTCCTACCTGACCATGATGGATGACCCAAGGAAAGAACAAGTCAGCAGCATAGTTTTGAGCAAATGGATGTGTCAGCAGCCCACTGCATTTTCACTTGGGGAGACAAGGAAAATACTGGTCATATTTGCCAGTTCCCTAACGCTGCTCAAAGCACTTATATCTGGCAGCAGTAAAACATCAGAACCAACACCTGTACGTGGAGGAAATCCTGAAGATTTTCCAGCTCTGAAGGCTACCCTGCCCACATCTGGTGGGCAGTCATTCAAACTTCGTCTCTGTGTTTTCCTCAAGAGAAAAACGATCACTTTGACTAAGCTAAGCACTACTACTCCTCAGTGAAGGAGCAGGCTGCATCATTAGCATTTCCACCCTGAGGATCATCCACCAGGACTCCTATACATCTCCTTGTGAGAACACAAAGCCAGAAAACCTATTCCTTTCCCTTACTGTTATCTGTCAGTCAAGCACTTAGAGGGAAAATTCCTGCAGTAATTGACTCAACAGCAGTACAATTGCCTTAGTGGCAGGGTATCCTAACCTTCTCTTCGCTATTCACCTAACTTATAACTCCCCATTCTTGAGCCAACAGACTCCTCACTCCCTCTGTTATCCCTAAACTCCAGCTCTAGAGATCCCCAACCAGACACAGACGCAGGATTCCTTACAGACTTGCTTTAAAGTCTCACTTCATCCTTCATGCATTCAGACAAGCAAATTAATTTCATTGACAGACAATGACAAATTTGATTCCTGAGAGGAAAAATCAGTGTAGGAACTTACTGCGTTGACCTTCACCTCCCCTTCCACATTGAGGGATGTACAGGGAAAATATCAATTGGCTTTCATACGACAGCAATGAGCTGCTAGCTCTAGGACCATTTCCCTCAATAATGCAAGCCTGACATGCTGCCGTTACTGAAGGCAGTCTTTGATCTCACATCTATCATGCTGGATACAAGGAGAACAGAATCTGACACTTCAGTGCTGTTTACACAAACATCAAAAAATAGCTTAGTTCATTATTCAAATTACCTCCAGGTCAGTGGGTGAATTTCTCCTTTGATGAAAGAATGATGTTTTCTCTTCCAGAGACGGAATTGCAAGATAAAATATATGTACACATATACGTATATATTTATAAATGTTATGCTGCAAACAGAAATAAAAGAAAGAGGAAAACAAATAAACCTGAAAGAATACTTAACTGTATTGGAAAAGTCTTGACAGGAGCTAGGGAGTTACTGTCTGGAAAGTACTATGTATGACTTGACTTCAGGCAAAGAGAATACAGAAGAGTGATATGTTTTTAAGGAATCTCTGGCCTGCCTCTGGTTCATCTTCGTTATTGTATAGCATTTAATTAGCGCAGAAGTACGTGGAAAACAGATGCTCAGCTCCAGCAGTGGGAAACAGACTGAAGACTCCTCAAACTTATCTGAGCCATACTCAAACAAGCACAATGATGCAAAAGCACAAGCACCTGTCATCAAAAATGTTTGACAAGAGATGGATTTCCAGACAGATACCAGGACCCAGAGATAAATTATCTTCCAAGCTACATTGACCACATTTTTCTTAACTTGTTTACTTCCTATTGTTACCCCATTTTTTCAAGCACCTTGGGTAAAAGATGAAAAAAAAAAAAGAAAAAAAAAACATTGATACCCATGACATAAAGAATTAAATAACAGCAGAAAAGAGGTACTAAGGTGAGATGCTTCTTTATATATTATGTTGTGCATCAAGATGTGCTTTGCCACACAGAATTAGTTTCTTGCTTGCTAAAAGAAAGTCTGAGTGATTGAGTCTGCTCATAATCAAGGAGCCTTCCTAGAGCATGACCTTCTATAGGGGACCACAGGTTCCCTCTGGATAGGATAGCCAGCATCATTCAGAGGTGTTTTGCTTCCTCTTGTTCCCTTCTTTGGCAGGAAGACAACCTGTTTGCTACTACATCACATCTACACCATGTGAGCTGGCGTCTGTGGGCTCAAACATTGCATGAAGGTCAGGCATATCATTTGTGCATGGTCACTGGCAACTGGTCAAGAAAGCTTTTTTCCAAGAGGGAGAAGGCTGCTGTTAGCAGGTCACTGTTGGGCAGCAGGAACATTTATCACCTTATATCAGTTTTGGTATCAACAATAACAAGAATGGCAATGCCCATTTTACCCTCGCAAGTGCCCTATCTCATCCTTCACAGTTCAAGGTGGTGGCTCTCCTTTATCGCTCTTCCTTACAAGACACCTTTCCTTTAAAATCTAGCTTGCCACATTTTTCTGGAAGTTTTTCCACTGCACATTACAGAGGTTCAGGTTAGTCCTTTTTCCCAGAAGGACAGACAGACTTCTACCTAACCCACCTGATCTTCTTTCCTAACTACAGAGACAAAAAAATGATGTTCTCTAACAGTTGGTCTCAGTATCTGTGTTCCCTTTCCCTCACTACTCCCTAATCTTTGCTTTCCCTTGGAAAGGGGTGATTCATTGCTACTAAATGGCACAGCATCTCTTTGAGATGGGAGCATGGACAGCCCTTCTCCTCCTTGCTGAGCTAAGAGGCACACAAACCTTCCTCCACTTCCCTCTAGGCTGGTGCGGCCAGCAGAACCCTTATTCGGAGTTCAGCTTCTTGACCCAGAAGAGCAAACGCTTTCAAACATTTCCTTCACTGCTGTAGAGCTGTGGAATAATGGCAAGGGGAATCTTTTGTTTCTTAGCCTCAGGGTAACTAGAGTGGATGATGTACCTGAGCCAAAAACACGGTGAAGACAAAGCACTTGTATTTTGGATGGTGATAAAACTGGGTGAGGTTTGCCCAGATGAGAGAGGAGCAAGAATTTTTGTCAGATTTATATGGCAGCAAAAGAAAATGGCCTTGTCCCTAATGTTTTTAGCTCATACACATCAGCTCTCCATTATAAACAAACCCTCTGCAGGCAAAGCAGGCCAGGCTTAGGGAGAAAATCTTCCTCATACCAGAAGCACAACCAGCCCATAGCTATGCATCAACCCCTTCAGGACTTTTGCCCCAGCGAGGCTGAGAGTAAGAAGGGAGGTAGCTAATGGGAGTGGCAAAAACACTTCCCTGGATCGTCATCCCCAGTGGGCACAGTCCCCAGTAGGCTAATTCGACATCTCATCACACGAGCCCCCTTTGAAATCACTCCTAAGGACTATGGACTGATCCTTCACTACTGCAGGGTCTGCCCAGGAGAGAAAGCAGTGTTTCTGCATGGATCTCCAAGGTCTTGGTAGGGTCCCAAGCTGGGCCTAGAACAAATCCCCGTGCCCACTGAGGGATGAGATGGGTCAGTGGTGTAACCGTGCAGAAATGCTCTCATTGAGATTGAGACTTTCCACAAAGATGTCTGTGGGGTTGGGGGGGAGGGGGGGGCTGCTTTTGTTCAGGGCAGGAAACACGGGGAAGGGAAGGCTGCAGTGTCTGAAATAATCAGCCACAAGGGAGGGGTTGACTGAGAGGAATGACCATGTCAACTGTGTTACTGTCCCGTCATTCTCCTGAACGCAGAATGGAAACTTCCAAGTGCTCTTCATGAGCTTACGTTTATTAGAAAACTATTCCTGGGTGTTTAAGGTTGTTTTCTAATGAAAATATACATAATAATAAAAAAAAAAAGGCAAATGAAAGACTCTTGTTAATCTTTTCCTCTCCTTCTCTGTTAGCCTGTAACACACTGTGAAACTTACCTCCTCCTTTGTTTACTGCCATTCCTGGTCAATAAAACTTCTTTCTTTCTTGTCACGATCTGCACAGGGCCCTATGCAGTAAGCTTTCATCTTCTGCCTACACATCAGAGATCAAGACTTCATGTAAATGAATTTGGGAGAAAAACAAACAAACAAAAAAAAACTGTGGCTTGCCATACACGGTACAACATGTTAGCACTTTGATTTACTATTTGTTTACAGCATTAAACAGCTAAAAATATTTACCAAACATTACTATAAGGTTCATGTGTAGTGCCTTCCCTACATGCAAGGGAGAAGCTCAAGGCAAGTGAGGTAAGTTCATGCAGCACTGAAGAAAATGCTGCTGTTTTCTGAATACCTGCTCTAGTGTGCTACGTCCTTCCTGGGGACAATACAGAATGGCCCTTGACAACAAGCATCTCCCATCTAAACAGTACTGCAGCTGCAGCTAGCCCTTACTCCACAGCTGTATCATCTACAAATTGTTGTGTGAGCTTCAAAACACAGGAAAGATTTTGGCATTGTCTACTAAAAGCTTTGAGCATCACTTTTTTTTTTAGCTGATGTGCCCAGAAGCCCATTGCAACCAGCTGCACGCTCTTCCTCGTGGCAGGAGAAAGGCAGGGGCAGCTTTTCATCAGTCAGACACAGGGCTCACAAAAGACACACACACACAGCTCTGAAAACTCTTCTTCTGCTGAAGGGTCACAGAGCTTTCTCATGGTTGGACACATAAGGATTCTGCCCTGGAGAGGCTGACAGACTCTCTTCCTCGTTCTTTTCCTGGAAACCAGATAAGCTCATTTTTTCTATTTTTTTTTTAACATACATATACACGTCTGTCCCCATAAGTGTTTAGAAATACACAGAGAGAAGGGAACAAAAAGAGAAAAAGGAATGGACAAGACAAAGAGCTGACTGGAAAGAAAGAGCTCTACTAATCAGAAAGCAGAAACATAGGGAGGACAGTAGAAACAAGGGAAGGGAATATGACAACAGGAGCAGGCACTGGGGGAGAAGATCAGGAGCAAGGACAGGACCGGCAGAGAGAAGGGAGGAGCATGGTGTGAAGCAGCTGGTGGCAACTATTGATCACTGCAGCAACAACACCGATGGTTTGGAGAAAAAGAGGGCATGACAGGCTCTAGAGGATCCTTGAGGAAAGGAAAAAGGATCTATAAAACAGTGGTAGACTGGACTTCGAGTTCTGCCCTGCCTGCATTTCTATGAGTTCAGGACTAAAGCTGGGTCTTTTACACATTGCAGCCTGGTTTGTTCTATTCTGTGCACACAGATGCATAGTTTAAAAAAAATAAATAAATTTATATGGCCTGCACCTGCTCAGACCAAAATTAACTTTCTACACCAGCCAGCCAGAGATATGCTGAATTGTAGTAGTTGTAACACACTGGGATTTCAGAAGAACTGGAATAGTGAAATGCCGTTTTGCTCTAAAGAAGGTCTTCTGTAAAAGGAGGTTTTAGTGACACTGCAGCCTGGATTCCCTCGCACACAGACAGGAGTGTTGCCAAAACATTGGAATCTGAGCTCAAGCTGCAAAATTCACAGCAGAATTGTAAAAATCACAGGCTTGAGAGTAAAAAGAATTTCAGGCAAGGTGGTAGCAGGAAGAGGTTTTAACCACAGGGAATTTGAAACTATTTTGGTTTGGATATGGGTAAAAGTTTCAAAAAGTCTATCCTACAGTGAACATAGGTGCAAGGAGGATATATTTACCTAAATCTTAAAGATAAAATAATTTGTTTGGGGAATTTCAAGAAGTGAACAACGGTGTCTCCCTGCAGAAATTACTGGTCAGTTCCAGATGTGATATAACTGCCTTCTGCTCCATGTCCAGAAGAGGATGGAAAACTGGAGATCTGCAATCTCAATGATAAAACTCCAAAAGTAATGTAGGTCTATCAGACATCTAATGTATTAATTTTGAAAGATCACAACTTCATTATGTCACTAAAATCTTGTCACTCTTTGGAGCAGTCTCAGATTTGAGCACAATGGATCATTTCCAAGGTTACAAGCAGAGGGAGGCTAAATCACCTCACTAGATTCCCACTGTCACATACAATCCGCATGCTTGTCCTTTCCATTTGGATTAGTTTTAGGTGAAAGATGCCAGATGTGGAATAGTTTCCAATCACAGCACATAGAATGACCCTGGAACCTACATCTGTCCTCAGTCTCCAGAAACCACTCCAATGAGTTGAGTAATGCTTGGGTTGTACACACAGGGAACATATTTCAACCTACCTCTAGAGGCATGCAACCTAGGTATCTACAGCTACATCTCAACCAACTTTATATTCATCTAAAGGCCACTTGTCAAATTCTAAGCTGTTTTTGTAATCTTCAGAGAAAAATAGGAACCTCCTAGGAATTATTCATCCCAATTGTATTCAGCACCAAACTGCCTACACAGTTGTCTAGTATGATTTGAGATGCTCGACTGGCCTCCAGTGTTTCAATTTTAAATTGACACCCAACTCTAAAGTTAGGAACAGAGCACCCACCCCTCTTTTGTGTGGACTGGGGAGCCAGCAGTCAAATTAGTTGTCTTTTCCCCTGACTTTATTAATCGCAGGAAATAAGTTAAGTTATTAATCATATTAATCATAGACCAACTTAGTAGGTTAGGCTGCCCAGGCTGCATACAAGATGTGGTCCCTGAAACACTGGTTTATTCAATCATCTTACTTAAAAAAGGAGAAGGAAGGCTAAGGGATTTGTGAGGCGCTCTTACCATCCACAGATTCCAAACACCAAATATCTTAGCCATGCAGTTAATTGTGCTTGCAGCCCCAGAAATGTTTTCTGGAGGAAAAAATAAATAAATAAAAGCTACGAAACACACACACACACACACCAAAAAAAGCCCTCTATAGGTATGGGTTAGGGCCCTCAAATTACTGCTACCTTCTAGGCCTGAATTCTACAGGAATTCACACAAAGGGGAAAACCAGCATTTCTTAAACAGCAAACTCTGCAAGACTGTGAAGGAGACCTGGCAAAAAGCTGTTATCTAAACAGCCAGGCAGCTGGTTCTGTGACTGCCACAATTTGTGGCTTGTGATACTGCGGAGAGCTCTAAACGTTACAGTGCATCTTGTATCAGAAGCATCTTTCAGAGCTTTGGGGAACTGCTTGTTTGCTTGTTTAAAGACTACAGTACAGAAAAAATAATAAAAAAAAAAAAGTCTGACAAAACAGAGAAGGATGGTTGAGAGATGGCGAACACTCAGTCAGAACGGAATAAGTACAGCCACTACAGCCACCCTATTCAGCTAACAGGCCTGATGGAAAACATGGCCTCGTGGAAAGGAGAGCACCTGGATTAGAACCCCTCCCTGGAAATGTTTAACTAAAGCATTTGCCTTGTAGTCAAAGCAAACAAGAAGCATACAGGGATGCGCTGAGGCTTCAAAAGACTGTTTGCAAGGTTGAAGGGTATCAGGGGATAAACACACCAAAATTATGAATGCCCATTTTATTATCCAAAGTAACAAAGTATCCTATAAAAGGCAACTGGGCCACATCCCCACACAACAAGCAATGATGATTACTGACCACACCGAACTAGTAGGCAACATCCCTTAAACAAGGAAAAAGACCTTCATGTTTTGCAGGGACAGCCCCACAGCCAGAAGATATTCCTTGTATTGCCTCTCTCATCTATGCAAGCAGCAGGGCTCCTCTCTTGTCACTTGACCATGACGTCTCAGTCTCCCCTTGGGGAGAGCCAAGACTCCATGTTCTTCTGCACAGCAGGGGCAGACCTCACTAGCTCCCAATTAGCACTCCATCCCCACCAAAAATGGGCCTCAGGGCCTGAGCTCATAAGCACTGTCACCTGTGCTAGCATCACATTTGCACTTCAGTTGAGCAGTAAAGGGGACCAGCGATCCTATTCCCTTTCCTGGGCTTGATTTGAACCCATCACGATAGGCTGAGAGTACACCCCATAGGGTATTTGAAATATTCATCGTGCATCTCTAAGCATGCTGTTTCAGAGCACGTGTAAAAACAGAACAAAACAAAAAACATTACCTCTCCAGAAAAAAAGTCCACTGTTTCTTTCATATCTGTCTCCACAGTCCTTTCACACTTTTCTCTGGGTCTGTGGTGGCATTTGCTGCTGCTACCAAGTTGCACATGATTATGTAATGCAACTATCTAGCATTTTGATTTAATCAGCTAGGGAAAAAAAAATGTTCCAAATTCTATTAATAACTGGCAGTCAGCTCCCTCCCTCCCGCCCTCCCCAAATTCCCACAGAAAGAGGATCACAGACAGATCCCTGCAAGCACAAACTAGCAGCCTGACTGGATCAATACCATCTGTGGATCCAATTTTGCAATGAATTCTGGGTAATTAATCTGCCAAGGGAAGGGAATCTTAATTAAGGAAAGCCAGGCTGTTCTTTTCCCAAATCTTTTGATTAACAAAGCCACAGGACTGGTTTGGCTGAGGATTTTTTTCTAAATTTTAATAGTTTTTTTTTGTTGTTCCTACTAAATGGTTTTGAAAACAACTGTGCAGGCAGTGGGAGAGTCTTCAAGCAGCAAAGGTATAAATTCTTTGCTTTGGCTTCTTGACATCATACTAAAGGCAAATGTTCTCATTATTTAGAATATGGCATCAGTGCTAGGGAAAAGCACCGGCTTCACATCTTGGGTGGACAGTGTCATGGAGAGGCTGCCCCACTGTCATGTAAAGTAGCCTCAGCTGGGCTAAGGCTGGGTTCTACTTCAAATTCCTCATTTCATCATGTGTACTAAGTATAACAACACATACACATATCCTAGTGTGCTTAATGTGCTCAGGACCTTCATCTGGTGCTAATGCTAACGGGCACAACATCACCTGAGTCCAAACTACTTTTATTCCTCAGGGCAACAGAGGCCAAAGGGTGCCACATCGAAACTGCCTATTGCTTCTGGCCCGTGTTAACTCTTGAAGCACATTGAGTACTCTGGGAGATATCCTGGGCGAAAAACCATGGCAAAAATTAAGCTAACAACTTTTCAAGGCAGCTCCAACTTCTGAGACTGTTCCCTAGCACTAATTCACTGGTACAGACAGAGCCTGCTTACCTTAGCATGTTTGTAAAATGGGAAACAAATGTCTTTATCTCATGGTGGTATTAAAATATTCACCATGAATCTTTAGGGTTCGCCATGAACATCCATTCATGGCAGAGGGCATGTCTCAAACCACTTTGGCACAGCACATTCAGAAAGACCGAGGAAACTCCCCCCAAAGGAGGGTTATCCCCCAAAGCAAGGGCTTTGTCAGCTGCAAGCAAAACTCTCCTGCAGCAATTTGCACATCCAGTTCTGACAGCCTAAGAACGTGTCTTCTTTTTATTTTCCCCAAGATAAGAAGGCTCGTCTGTGAAAAATGTGACAATTGATCATGTTTCTATCCTGACGTGGTGCAAAGAGCCAGGAGACCAGACAGCTCAAGGCACAGGATGTTTCTGGAGGTCCTAGGAGAGCTGGGTGAGTGGCAATGAAATGCCAGAGATTTTCGAAGGGGAACTCAGCTCTCACCAGCCCTGATTATCTTCACAGGTCAAACCCTACTCACCTGTCTGAAGCCAAGGAGGGCTTCACATATTTATTGCCAAAAATTAGCATTTTCCCTGATGGTATCCTGGATACAGGGTAATTATGGTAAAGACTGATGAAAATCATTTAACTCCTGCTATGGGGACAGCATGATGGCAGCTAGATTAAAGATGTCCTTTATAAACCGTCACAGAGCAAGAGAACATGATAATGAATGAGTTAATTACACCAGCATTCGAGGTTGATACTACCCATCTGCTGCTTTGATTAATTAAAACTCTGACAGACGACAATGAGGCCTTCTCAGGTCTGAAAGTAATTAATTGCCAAAGTCCTCAATAAATCTAACAGCATCACTGACCGAATTGGTGGAAGGGATCATTCTGAACAGCTCCGGAACAGAGGCAGCAAAGCAGATTACGGAGCCTGAAGTATCCTCGACGCGGTGCATTAATGTGTTGATGTAACACTGAGAGCTGCGGCCTAGCAATTCCAACTTTCTGTTTGAACTCCTCCCCTCTCTCTCTTTCCTCTCAAGATCAGATGAAGGAGTCTCACTAATGGATATGAACTGCTAAAGGGGTTGGTAAGAAGACACTGGCCCTTTTTGGCCTTTGTCCAGGCTTCCAAGCTATAGCAAACTGGTTCAATTTGTTTCTCTTGAATGTCTGCTCTCCTCAGACCAGTGGAAACCAGTGCTGACAGAGGGGCATTCTGGAGATGGAATGGAGAGCTGACCTCTTCCAGTGCTTTCCCTGTTCATCGTTCAAAGAATGACAAAATGCAGCAGCAGTTGCCCAGACACAAGTGGCAAAACAAGTCCCTCTGTGAACAGGTCAAGGAGAGACTCAGCACAGAGCAGGATCCTGAGGAGCCAGGCTGCAGGGAGCAGGAGCAAAGGCAGGGCAAAAGGAACAGAAGATGAACCTGATCAAAGGACTTTCTATTGTGAGAAATACCAGACTCCAGCACCACTTTCCAAGGTAGGTAGAAGAAGAAAGCACTGGTATACCACCACTTAAGAGCAAGAAAGTCAGTCAACTGCAGAGAAAACTGGTCACAACCAGCAGAGAGGGAAGGAAATCATGCTTTTCACTTCTCACTCATTGTCTACACTGAACATGATGAATCTTGCAAAATAAGCCCAGCTAGGACTCAGTGGAATTTTAAGGCAATACCACGAAAGCTCACTTCCTTTTGCAGCAAACAGTGCTAGAAGACAACAAACCGTCCTCAGTCAGTACAGTTCAGACATGTAGTTTTGAGACTTTTCACTACTAGGTACTGCTTTTTCAGAGAGATGGAAGGGGAAAAAATATTTCATATTTTCTTCCATTTTTATCTTAGCTTATACATTGTTAATCAGCTCTTGCATTTCACCTCGAACAGTTACAATTGAAGAACTAAAGCTTCTTCATAACACAGATCCAAGACAATGATTAATAACAATTATCAGCGGTGATTAGCTAATACGACCATAATACAACAATCCCACTGCCTGCCAGTCATTTGCAGGCATCAGCACACTGACGCATGGCAGCTGTTCTTATTAAATCCTGCCTCATTCCTGAGGCCACAAGGAGAATCCTCTCTGCAGCAGCACCCTCAGCTGAATGTGGTGCAGGCTGCAGCTTCCCGTGCTGGAATGGGACAGGAAAGAGTGAGTTTAGAAATGCTGAACCCAACGCAGAAATCTTTATAACCCTGTTAGAGAGAGAGGTAAGTATGTCCTGGGTGCGTGGCTTTCCTGCTTTTATGCGTTATTGCTGGCTCTATGGTTGAGTGACTGAAAAAGAACCACATATAAAAGGGTTATCAGGGGTAACTAAGCAGAGGACAAAAAAAAAAAAAAAAGGGTTTACTTACAGTGTGCCTGTTTTAATTTACAGAAGCTGATACTCAGATCCTTGCAAAAGGGTTCCCTAAGGAAAGGGGCTTGTAATGTGCAAGTGCAGGAAACAACAGACCAATTTTCCAGTTACAGAACAGGAAACTAGTTAAGGAAAGAAACCCCTGAAAGGGGTAGTAGGAAGGCACTTTCCACCAGATGAAGTGGACATTTGCAAATACTACTAAACCTTTGTCTCCATGTAAACAAAGGAGGCTGAGAGACAGATGTCACATACGTACCTAGATTTCCCAGGAGAGTAATGGAAGAGAAATTAGGACAGACCAGATGTTCCAGGAATTAATATTTTGAAGGGTAACCCAAACACGCGAGGAGCTGTTGCTGCTCAGGTGAGCTCCAGCTGCCTCAAGGAATGCCTATATCACACGGTACAGAAGCTTACAGATGTGCCCTATGCATCTCAGAAAAGTCCGCTAGGTTGGGGTCATGCACCTGTCTCTTCCAAGCACTGTGCCCTGAGCCCAAAGGGCAAGAGAAGGCTGATGTTCTGCCAGGCCATTTTAAGCCATCTTCAGGAAGCAGATAAGAAGGCGCATCTCTGCAGATCATTTGATGACAGATATGTACAGACATGTGCATCCACTGCAGAGTGAATCCATCATTCAGCCTAAGATTTGGGTCACGTTTTCTGGCTCAACCTGAAACTCAACTGATGACCACTCAAAAACAACAACAACAACACACAAAAAAAAAAAATAAAAGGAAAGAAAGAGAGACACGAATGGGGGTGGAGAGGAAGAGGTAGTTGTTTTCATACATTTTTGCCTCCTGTTCTTTCCAAATGTCACACATTTAACTTATGTTACTTGGAAGTCCCTTCTTTGTAGCCAATAAAATGTAAAAAATAATAATAAAATAAACCCTTTCTAACTCCTATTTTATAGGGCAATGAATACCTTCACTTGCATAGCGTTATTGTCATGGACTGTAAAGAGAAGCATTAATTAGACTAGCACATTAGACACTTGTTAATTACAATCTCAGTTCTCAATGTCAGGAGAGTTTCATTTGTGCCTTCAGAAGCTGTGAAAGCAGGAAGGATCTATCTTTGGGGGAAAAAGAAAAACAACTGTTCTCTGATGTGTAGTTTTTGAGTTGGCTAACCAGCTACTCAGTGTAGCTGTCTTATTTTTGTCACAGGCATCTGGATATTTGGGTGGACTGATTTTATCCAGAAGAATACACAAGCTCAGCATCTCTGAGCTGAAGTCAATGAAACTGTATTGGTATGTAAAGCACCAAAACTAAAATCAAACCACAACACTCATTACTCCTAACATTTTAATCTTGATCTGAGATTTGAATTCACAGATGAAGTTTCAAAGTATCCATACGTGTCTCAAATTGAGCAGTCACTTCAGACAACTTCAGCTGATAAGAACTCAGTTCAAAACACAACCTAGGTTTGAAGGAACTACTTCTAGTGTTTTTGATTCAGACTTAAGTCTGACTTGAACAGATTTCCCTCTCAGCCATGCATATTAATATCTTCCTCTCCAACAAATTTTTACTCTATTCCCACACTTCTGTATGAAATGCAATATACTGCATTTTCACAGCTCTTTCACAGGTGGTCTCTGAGCCAGATATCCCTTCTGAAATTCTCTGAATAGAAAGCATAGAAAAAAGGATGGCTGCCCAGGAAAGTGAATATATATATATATATATATATATATATATATATATATGCTGAATGTACCAAAGGACTCGAGAACTGACCGGTAGGTTGCACTCAAACAAAGGAGCACTGAAAGGAGTGAAAATCTAGGATGAAAGTCAACATCCGTCTTGCACAAAAACTGAACAAAGCGATCGGTGTACCAGCAGCAATGACAGGCAAGCTCATGCACAGGGTAGCACTGGAAATGGTCCAGTTAAATTTCTGCTCAAAGCTCTGCTCATGTAATTGACCAGAACCACTTGCCTCTGGGGGCAGACAGATAACTCACAGCAAAACGAGAAGAACTCAGAAGTCCCAATCACAAATCTCACCAGTTAACTACCTGCACATAAAGTCTGTCTGTAAGTACATACGGTCTTTGAACTGCTTTTGTATGCTTTGACTCACCAGGTATAGAAACACCAGCTCCAGTGACACGTTCTCATACTGCCTTCTCCGTCAGCCAAGGTGAAGAGGCAGTGAAGAGTACACAAACAATTGAACTCTTGCAATGAAGCACTTGTGTCTGGAGCCCTTTTGCAAGCTCTCACAGAATTATGTGCAAATAGATTATTAGACTCCTCTGATAGTTTTGGAAATGTTGAGACTTTTTTTAAAAGCAATCAAGGGAGTGCAGGCATAGCTGAAAGGGAGTATGTTTGTTCCCTTTGGAGTGAGGACTGCAGACAGCTTCATCAGACAAGCCCCGATACATTGGGCTTCAGCAAAATGCCCAGAGAACAGCCTCATCTTGAAATGTGCTGTGCATAAAGCAATACAGGCTTTCTGTAACTCTTGCTTTTTAACTGTTGTGTTTTTCCTGGTGGAAAAGGGCCACACATGTTGGCTTCTACTGACATGGCTACCTGCTTAAGATGCTTTACAAAGAATCAGTGAACCTACCTCGAACAAAAATGAGATGTTTGTTCTTCCTCCATTGATTGCATGGGAGAAAAGTTGCCCTTTCAATAGCTTGCATTAGCTGCTACCCATCTATGCCATTGTTCTATCTTACAGGAGGGATCTGACGCAAAATAATCTGCTTAGCACCTCCCAGTTGCCTTCTTCCCTGTTCAAGCATGCAAGGGAAAGCTTGTGCAGAGTCTTGGATTTCTAGGATGAGAAGCAACAATTGGATTATATGTTCTGACTCCTTCCAAGCCCCTTAGCTCTTCTGGCTAGTAATGCATTTCCTATAAAACCATCCAAAGCACTGATGTGAAGGCTTCAGAATGTGTAAAAATCCATCAGTTTCCTCAGTATTTTGATCTAAACTGTCAGCCAGGGATCTGGTCTCTCCAGTTCTGCTGCCTTTGCTGCTTTTAATTATGGGACCTGCAGCAAATCACTTAACTACACATTGCAAACTTCAAACAGAGAGACAAAAGGTGGCACTCTACCAGGCCACCAAAGTGCAGTGGGATCACCACAAGCAACACACGTCCAATTAAATGCAGATTGTCTAGAATTCAAGCACTGTCTGCAAAGTGAATCGAAAATTAAAGGTGTTACTACAGACGAATACATGTGCTTAGAAACAACATTCTTTGGCTACATCAACTGTCTCTCACAGTTGCATCCTATATTTAACAAGGGAAGCAGCAAGACATGCTTACTTTCAAAGTGCATTTCATGAGAGAGAATTTGCTACATCATGCCCACAAAAGAGGCTCAGATAGCAGCAAGAAAATGAGTTGGTAGAGAAGTCTGGCTTACATTAGTCTTGGTAACATTTGATTAGAGAGCTATCGAAGGCTGGATCTTGACAGATGACAGGAAAATGCTAGACTTAACAAAGGCACATTTTGAACCCACAGACACACAGTCTGTTGTTACCAGGACCAGCAGGGGTATTTTTGGAGTCACTCAGAATCTGCCTTGTAGCAATGTCTTGTTGCCCTTCTCTTCACCCTCACGTGCTTTCTCTACCTCTTCTCCAAATGTGCAATGCAGGGAAAGTTTGGATTTTTTGCATTATTTACATCCCTAAGGGCACATGACCTTCCAGTTACCACTTTCTGTATCTTTCTACAGACAAACCAGCACTGAAAAGGATTTGCTGGTAGAGCAAAGCTCAGTACTAAACACCTTAGCCACAGAGAAAGGATTCCAAAGGCATACCAGTTGCTTATCTTTTACAATCATAATGGACCTCAAGAAGTCACTTAAGGCTTTTGTTGCCACATTTGAGGTTGGGCAAGGTGTGATTCTGTATCAATGGCACACAGAAGACTAACAGTCACTTCCCATCTGCTTTGACTTACCCAGGTCTAACACACAGAGCCAGCCCACCAAGGTCTGTGGGAAAGACATGACTTCTCTTTGTCAGCACAGAGCCCTAGCTGAGGAATGAATACACCTTTCTTCCTTTAACACGCACAGCTGGAGAAATAGGTGCATGGGGTGACAGTGTTGAAGTTGTGTTTAGACCTGGGTTTTACAGATCCCCAATTTTTGCTTCTACCAGAGTTGTGCACAAGCCAACTGGATGCTAACAAATAAGGAGAGTCCTACATAAAGTTTTCTTTAACCAGACCACCACCCTGCTCACTGCTTGATGGACCAAGGACAGGTGCTGTCTTCTTTTCCATTACATAAATTCAGACATGGCTGATCCAGGCAACACAGTGACCCCAAAAGCCTCAGTGACATGGGCTCAGCTCCATGGCATCTACTCTGCAGAGCAAGTGGAGCCAGCATCACATGAACTGGCTGGAGCTGTTGCTTTAGGATCAAGATCCTAGCTTGGCTCTTTTAAAGCCTGTACTACCTCTTGGTCTTGAAAGCTGACTTGGGTGATGCTCTTCCTTTCCTCCTGCTGATCTACAGATCAATATGAACCTCTTCATTCATCTAATTATAGCTGCAGGGGGCTCTTCGCAGCTCGAGTGCATTTGTCTCCCTGTGCTGCTAATACAATCAGGCACAAAGATCACTTCATTAAAAGATCATCTACGCTTGATCTTATTTGAGCTATAAAAATCACTCCTTCATCATACAAACTGGACAGCAAAAAGTGCAAAACTTGATGACTCAAGTTAGCCCAAAGAGCAGAGTTCAGCTCCAAAGTGCAGCTGGAGGAGGAACTGTCACCAAGTAAATGCTGCACTTCCACCGTGATTCAATGGAGCTACGGGCACCACTCTCCAAACCTCAGTTAGTCTTCTACCAAAGCCTCTACTCAGCCTCTAACTTGGCACTATTCAAGCACTAGTTTAAGACACTGCTGCATGCCTTATGCTTGAGCTGGTGGAATGGAAATATAAGCACTGTCCAAAGCCAGCCAGCTTAGTTCACCACCAGCAGAGGTGCCTGCACCAGCCCAGCTGAGTTTGCAAAGCAAGAATTTAGGCTGCACCTCCTTCTTCACAGAGCTGCTGGTGAGAAGGACAAGCCTCCAGCAAAGCGGCAGTGCTGCAACAAAGCCACAGCAGCAGTCTTCAGCCACCTCTGCTGGACTCCAGCAAGGACACTCATCTCTGCACAACAGGACTCAGCTATTGCAGATAAATCAGTGCTCTGCAATCAGGTATGGGGGGGAATGAGGAGTACGTTGAATGTAAGGTGCAGATTATCTGCGTCTGAACGCCAAGCTGACTCTAGCTCTCCTGTATTGTATATTGATGTCCCCTTTTATTCCTCAGGCCACCCATGCTCCTTTGCTTTCCCAATACATATCCCTCCTGTAATGCAAATTGCAGGGCTTGTGCAATCAGGCAGACACTGTCCTCAGAACAAAAGAGGCTCTCTTCTAAGTAGCTGGTGGCCTGGAAAGGATGTTGTCTAAAAAGAAGGCTGGGAATGCAAACACATCTGCACTTTTGTACTTAACACTCACCTGACAGATGTAGCTTCCAGCTTGTTACCCAGAGGATATTACTTATAAAAAAGAGCACATCTTCAGCAGTGAAGTCTAAGAGTCAAGATTATCGTCCAAAAGAAAACAGGTAGAGGAAGGATTTGAATTTGAGACTCGCTAGAAAATGCCTTAACCTCGTGGCTAGAGGAGGCATTACAGAGGTAAAGGAGCAGCACAACCAGCCTGTCTTCACTAATTTGTTTTCAGATCTAACCTATTTTTGCAGACATCATCTGAGGACACCTACCCCTCAGGCCTGTGAGTTAAGAACACTTCCTTTGTGAATTCTGCAAAGAAAGCAATGCACCCTTGAGACATGGATGGCAGAGCATGTGCACAGAATATGCAGGCAAAGCACAGCCTTTGCTGCTGTATCCTGGTCTGAAAAGGACATCTTCAAAATCCTCCAAAAAATCACCTTGCCCTGCCAACACTGACCTATTTGTGTGGATATTACCTATGCTGTAATTCACTCAGCTGAAAAATAGGAGGAGCAACTTAACCTTATTTTAAAAACCTCAGGATGAAAGTAAGCTATTACTGTACCATTAGGTTTATTAATAAAATACAGAGAAAGTCCTGAAATCTTTTTAACCAGTTGTCACCGGGGGGGGGCGGCGGGGAGTGGACACGGGACCACCTTTACATGCTCACAGGAAAACCTAAACCCTTGGTTCATTGTTCATAGAAATTTCTGGACATGAATTAAATACACATGCTTGACACCAGGAGTGCTTATATAGTGGCATCCTAATGCAAGGTAATCACACCTGATCAGCTAGAACGATACTGAGGAACTAGTGATCAGAAGAAAATTCGGGTACAGATAATTATAGGCCACCCCGCTGATGCTGGTCCCCGAAAGCAGAGATGAGTTGCTCAACAGAAACAAGATAGAGCTGTAATGGAGCATCCTAGCACTATGAAGCCAAATAGTCAAGAATTCTACCATGCAGCACTGGAGAGAGATATAGATGGTTTGAAGCCTCCTGGGTACCCTTCTGGAGAACTGAATTTTGAAAAACCATTGAGTCAGAAGGACTTGAGAGGTCTCATTCCAGCCCCAGGGTTCAGAATCACATGGCAATTCCCTTCAACCAGTAGTTTTGCCTCCCAAATCTGGAACTGTAGCAGACACTGCTGATTTCAGCTAAAATTAAGAGATGGGAATATAGCACATCTGCAAAACGTTGGAGGCAGCAGTCAGATGGGTGGAGCTGCAAGGGGCCAAAAAGGAAAAGTCAGAGCAAGTAAGCAAAGCTGGATAGAGGGAGGCCAATACAGTACTTCCTTGTGAGGTCAGCTCTGCAGAAAGCATCATGTCATTGCTTCCTGCTGATCAGCAAGGCAGTGATGTTTACAGTGTACATCCATGCTCTCAGTCTATAGTAATTCATAAACCACTCGCTGTTTCTAATCCCAAATTACAGCAGCAACCCTCACAGCCAGGTCCTGTACTGTGAGGAGGAACAGTACAAGTACTGAACAAAATCATGTCCCTTACCATACAGGATTTGCTGTCAAAGCTACTTCGATTTTTATATAGCCACCTTCCACCAAACACTTGCTCTGTCACTCTTTCTACCTGATCTCTTTCAGCATCTTTAAAAATTAGGGCTAACACTACTTCTCCCCCAGACCAGGGGTTAGTGGAGCTCTGCATTCTCAGAGGCAAGAGATTCACACACAGGCAAAAGCAGCGTGGCAGCTACCATACAAGGGGCCTCACATGCTGACGATAGCAAATATATAGCAGGCACAGGGCAATGGCAAGGGAGGACAGAGAAGACATCAGAGACTCCCAGCGAACAGGGCTTGACCAGGTTACTCCACTCCACCTCTGACAGCCCACAGTGATGGTATTTCCCTGTCTCTTCACATTAAAGCCCAGAGCTGTCCAAACCCCAACCAGCAAAGCCCCCGTCACTCAAAACATTGTCTTTCCTTTAAAATCTCACAGAGAAATAACATCAAGCTGAATATCAATCATGTGCAAGAGGCAAAGTCTGTGAGCACATTTTGTGCCCAAGGGTACACTGAGCTTGAGAGAAGTAAGAATGCATCTCCGAGCTCTGTTAGCAAATATAAAATATGCATTTAATTCCTTGGTGTTAACAGTCAACTGGTCAGCAAATCAGCCTGTTAATGATCTCAGGACACCAGTAAAATATCAAAGGTTTTTTAAAAAAATCATACACTTAAGCCTATGGCACCTCACAAACCACTCATTGCTTCTTACTCCCAGATCAGAGGAAGACACAAAGATAGGGAAAGGGTATAACCCATCTATTTTACATTTTAAAAAATGATTTTGGAGATGTCAGTTTCTGTTGTGTGCTGCTATGGAGCTGTGTGCTGCTATGGGAACACCTGCCACATGTCCACAGACATCACTGCCATAGAGACAACCCTTCCCAAAGGAAATGAAGAGGAAACAGAATCTGACTCTGGGTTGTCAAAAAAGTTCCCACCCTTTTGAACTCAGAAAAAAAACAACTGTACGGAGAGCCAAGGCTGTTTATATCATCATTCCATAAGTATTTGCTACGTTAGTCTTGTCTTGTAGGTGTAGCTTCCCATGTGTGGCTGCATAGGCAGAACAACCATGCTGTGGGCAGCAGGCCAGCAGCACCATGACACAAAGCTAGAGGATTCCTCAGCTCTGATACCCTGACCCTGGATCCCCATACCTGCGTACAGCCAGGCCATCTACACCTCTTAAGGTTTCTACAGCAATACCAGCAGAAGTGACAGTCTTGCCTTGAATTAGCCAAGTGGACAAATGCAAGAGAATGGAGCCGTCTGGCCCATTTATGAAAAGACTGATGCATTACAGAAACTGTGGAGCTTTATGTCGTCACTTCTTTGCAAAATGCCCTTAGCAAGCAATCCAAGCTGGGTAATCGTTGTTAAAAGCATGCCATTAAAGGACTGCAGCTCTAGGACAGACGGGTGTTATCTACAAACAGCTAATGTGCATTAATACAGACTGGTTTATACATTACAAATATTGACAAGCCCCATGCATAGCAGCTATAAGACTTCTCTATCACCAAGTAGTATTTTGAGTTGATGGCATACAGCTAAATCTTGAAAGCCACACAAAGTCCAAGAAAGATAGATTTTTTTTTCCCTGCAGTACTGCACTCCCTAGGGGCTGAGTGCATCCATTTAAATGAATCCTAAGGGGAAAGTACTTGCTCAAATTATTTGCCTACTTATAGTAAATATTATGCCCTCATCTATTCAATTTCTTCCCTTATCAATTTCTTCCGTCCTTGTCTTGAAACACTATTTTTCAGTGAATTTGTGATCCCTGCGTGTATGTGTTTGAAGTTACTTTCCACTTTTCCTCCTCTCCCAAACCCTTGCATGTAGGAGAGGGATTGTGCTCCACAGACACAGCTGGATTGCTGGGTACTCCCGAAATGCCCAAATAAGTGCAGTGGAATAGAATTCAAAGCAGTTGCCCAAGCTTCCCTGAACACTGATGCCAGAACTTTTTGAACAGGAGCAATTGGACTGCAAATTCTGGGCGTAGCTGGTGATAATGCCTTTGTATCTTTCTCAGTCTTCTCCTCTGGGAAGACAACGCTATGTAAGCTAGCAAGAAAGAAGCTAGCAAGAGAATCACAATTGCTTATTTTCTTCCATTCCACTGCTTCCATGGTTTTCATACCAGTCTGGAACCATTCACAGTCTGGCCTAGAGTCATTTTTAGGAATGCATACTGGAAACCTAAAGACCAGATCTCATCACATTGAATTCCTTCACAAAAACTTCAGCAGTTAAACTTAAGAGAAAGAGACGATTACCTTTGAGGACCCAACATAGGCTTTTTCATGTAGCTGGAACCTGCTTTTTAATTTTCACAGAATCACAGAATAGTCTAGGTTGGAAGAGACCTCCAAGATCACCGAGTCCAACCTCTGACCTAACACTAACAAGTCCTCCACTAAACCATATCCCTAAGCTCTACATCGAAACGTCTTTTAAAGACCTCCAGGGATGGTGACTCAACCACTTCCCTGGGCAGCCTATTCCGGTGACTAACAACCCGTTCAGTAAAGAACTTCTTCCTGATATCCAACCTAAACCTCCCCTGGCGCAACTTTAGCCCATTCCCCCTCGTCCTGTCACCAGGCACGTGGGAGAATAGACCAACCCCCACCTCGCTACAGCCTCCCTTCAGGTACCTGTAGAGTGCAATAATTTTCTTTACCCCACAGAAAATCTCTGGAACTGTGTACAGCTTTTCCATAGAGAACATGGTTTTGCAAAGCAATCCTCCCACAAAGAATTTACAGCTGTCCATAAGGTGAAGTTGGTCCTGCTTGCAGCACACACTCACTCCATTATCATATATGCAATGATTCGGTTCCCTTGGTTCCAGTGGTCTCCGTGGGTATGCATCACTCCTCTTGTCTTTCAAGTTACAGAGACTTGTTGTAGGAAATGGTCATTCCTGCATGCTTTTCTCTCTTCACATTTGTTCTTTCACATATCCTCCATCGCACAGCAGTTCTGATATCTGAGGCATCATCAGCATTGGGTTAATCGGGATTATACACAATCTCATGGGTAAACCTAGAGCTGAGTGTCATTCAAATGTTAAAAGCCTCTATCACTCCCATCTTCTGAGGATTGCAGAGAAATCTCTCCTGGACAAGCTACAACCCAATTACATTACATCGTCTTTCTGGGTTAACTCTATTCCTTCTACAATGATTTTGTCACTGCCTGAAGGGAACTTTGTAACTATTTGCATTTTTAAATAGGTCAGTGTGTGTCCGGGAGAAGACTAAGTAGATGTTCATTGTGTAAAACAGCTCTTTCTGGATTGTGAAAGAGATATAGAAAGCCTATCCTTTCTCATAATAAGCTTTGAAACCTAATCTGTTTCCTCTCCTTGCTTTTCAAAGTCATTAAGGGAAATAACGGATTGTTATTTCTCAGTAATACCTTGGTCTTGTCTGTTTAATGTCTGCCTCTCATATATTCCTGCTGCCTGCGAGACACTTACTGGAATTCCCTCTGCTCCACTTCTCAAGACTAATGATCGTGTTCTCCTCATCTCCCAGGGAGCACCACGATAACTTGCTTTTTGTCTTTATTTCCTTCCCCCCCAACTCTTTCTCCACTAACCTTTTGCACTCCCATGTCCTTGCTATATGAAGTCTTTATTCAACCCAAGTCTCTCAGAACTCTTTCAACTACCTTCTCTACAAGACAGCATGAGTAATCAACTTCCCCATTTGAAAAGGAAAGATAGTGAAGAGGCAGATTGGTTGAATAAGTGGCCCCAGATGGGTCTTTGGCAGTTATCCTGCTGTTGCTGTCCTCCAAGAGTTAACCAGAAGAGTAGCTGTCATGCCTTCCTATGAAGCAATTGTTTTTTTGTTTTGTTTTGTTTTTACTAAAGCTAATGGACACATAAACTGTTTCTCTGATTCTTCAACCTGCAGGCTGATTGAGTATTGCCGACATCACTCAAAGATTACGCCTGTTACAGAACATGCCCTGTGCAGAGTACCTTCTTTATCTTCCAAGAAGCCTGACCACCAAATCTCACTGAGCTGTAAATCATCCATTTTGATATGTCTTAATAGACTTCTTTAAAACACTGGTTGTTATCTTTGATAAAACCTCCAACAAGAAAATGAAGTGAAGCAGCAAGCCTAGCTTCTAGAGAATCAGAATGTTGATCCAAGGTGAGACTCTAGTGATACATAAATTTTTACACTACCCAGCACAATTTGCTAAAAGATGCATCAATATTGCTTATGTTACATTTTTCCTGGACAGAAAACAGCCTTCTAAACCTTGGGGCTTGGCTGAAACATAGAATTATTACACTTGATAATAGCTGGAAACCACTCCCTAAGGAAAAAATTCAAGATGGACACCCCACATAACAGAGACGCTCCAAACCACAATTACCATTTCCACTGTGGTTCTGCTTGTCCCAAGATCCAAGTCAGTCAGGTAGGTTTACAGTATACAGAAGGGACTACCAAATAGGGAATATCCATTAAAATTTGACAAAGAGTACTAAAGGACTCATTGTGAGTGTACAGTAGGGTGAATAACCTACATCCCAAATCACTGACAAAGAGGGTCATGTAATTTTCCATCTCAGCTTTGCTGAGCCACTTTTTATCCTCTGTAGGCAGAGAAGTGTCACTCCATGAGAATTTTGGAAGGCTAAGGACTAAAAGATAAAATTCACATAGGATTCACACACAGCGTTAAGGAACGAGAGGGAAAAGCTTTTGGTCAACTCATGCATTCAGATTAGGGCTTTCCATACTGGCCTGCTCGGGACCAAATTAAAAAACCTTTTCCCCTCTTTTTCCCTAAGAAAAGGGTGCCTAAGCATTCTGATAAAGCTGTTGTAATTCTTGGGAAAAACCACCATAGTGCAGAGGTCTATATGCTATTTCTTTGCACTGTGGGTGTACCTTACTCCATAGGGAGAGAGTATTTATCATTTGACTACCTGCATTAGCAAGCTGGCAAAGGAATTCTCACACATCCAACCTACTTAAAACTCCCAACAATCAGGTGCTTACAGCTACTTTACCTTATTTTACCTAGCATTATTTCTGATCCACACGCTTCAGGCAAAAGTATCTGCATCACAGTTGGTCTCCTCCGGGGTTTGTGCTCCCTTTATGTGTTGTCTCAGACAGCAGATAGAAAATGTTTCTAGCTATAGTCCACACTGGAGGTATTTCTGCTTTCTGTTATATCTTGAAAGCTGCAACATTCACTCCCTTCTGAAGGAAGAGGAAATGACAGTTATTACTAGCTATTACTGCCCATCAGAATAGGAAGAAAGCGTGAGACAGGATTAGAACTGAGTAAAAATAAGAAGAAAAAATCCTTTGGTTTGATACATTGAAAACAACATCAAATGTATTTCTATGGTCAACCTACCAATTCCATCACAGTCTTCCAAAACTTTCCATTATATGAGTTCATACAGCTGAGTTGGAGTATACACAGCAGTCTTAAGAATTAGTACCCCCAGCAAATGTACGTATGACCTAATTTAAGAACATTTCAGTGCTGTGAAATAATTTCTGATTTGGTAACAGCAAAAAGCAGATTCTCTTATTCAAGTAGAGCACGTGTTTAAGCTACTAGGCATGGAGCTATTCCTTTTGTTTTGTAAAGCTACTTGTTTGTCAGTGTGCCTCTGAGCATGGAGCCAAGCTCGGCTCATCTCTACCTTGAGCAACATACCACAGGAAAAAAAAAAAGGAGGTTCTTTCTGACAGCTCTTCTGTGAGTACTCTAGGCTGCTGGTAAAGGAGATACTCTTGACAGTCAAAAGCTGAGAATTGTATGGTGAGGCACAGAAGGAATAGGATTCATTTCACTGTCTTAGTTCCATTGGCTTCGCAAAGTTACTGGGAAGAAGCAGCAGATTAATTTCTGTCCAACTTAAATCACTGAAGCACTGTAAGTATATGCTGAAAAGGTCAGATGAGTGAAGGGACTATTTTAAGACACTCAGCTCAAAGATGCACTGAAATTACGTCTGGTCTGTAAAAACTAGAGAAAAGGCCAGGTTTTCTAGCCCTTGTTTAGTTCTCTTATTTTCATAAATATAAGTTCTATTCAAAAACAGTAAAACATGGGGGTGAGGGCAGGGCAGAGAACTAATTTTTCAACTTAAAGCTTGCTACATGGAAAAACAGCTTAGTGATATGGTTTACTGGAGGATTTGTTAGTGTTAGGTCAGAGGTTGGACTAGGTGATCTTGGAGGTCTCCTCCAACCTAGATGATTCTCTGAATATGGTTAAACTTTAACCTAACATATATTCAAATGGTCTCTAAGTTCCTTGTACAGTAAGGACAGAGTACCTCTGCCTCTATGCCAAATTTTTATGTGGAGTTCAGAATTTGTTCATCTTTTGTGAAGGGTAACAGGTTAAAAAACAATGCTTTGACTTCTTAATACATGTATTTTAGTTCTTCGTATGTGACTATGACAGTATTACAAAAGAAAATTTCAGCTATTTTTGTTTTCTTTACTTTTCTTATTATATTGTCTTCTACTCCTCTGAAGTTTCAGGTTCAATAGATACAAAAAAAAAAAAAAAAAAAAAAGAGCCTAAGCTGATACAGAGCTTCTCCCAAAGCTGCTTGGCAGGACATTTAGCTCACCCGAGGGACAATTCTGTCTTTCAAACAGTGCACAGAAACACTACATACATAAACACCATCTAAAAGGACAAGCAACCTCTTGTAGAAGTCAGTGTCTTCAGTAACCAACACCTTACCATTGGTGGGGCTTACAAAGACAACCCTTCTTTTCTAGGCAGTAGTTCTTCAAAGAATTTAGAAACACAGGCCTAGATGGGACCCTACAGTCCCCTCCCAGTGCTGGGAATTTGGGTATTTTAATCATCTTTTTAACCTGAATCTCAAAAGCAGGATGAACTTGGAGATTTTCTATGACTGATATTTATTCTGGTTCATGTTGCTGCACACTGCATTCCATGCCTTATGCTTCAGTGGTACCAAGAGAAGAAGAAATGAAGAATAAAGTGAAAAGGAAACAAAGCTGAAAGCTTGGTGGAAATGAGTTTTCCTCTGCCACACACAAACAGCTGAAGTTAACTGCTTACTTCTTTTAGGGAAAAAAAAATCTAAAACCCCACATTGCTTATAGGCACAATGGGAATATTCACTGATATATTTGTCAGCTTAAGAAAATACCACCCCAAAGTCTTCCTCTTTCCAAACATCCCCAACCCAACTAAGCCCATTATATCATCTGACTTGCAATAGTCCCGCAGTCTCAGGAAAAAGCAGGATCTAGATTGCAGAATGTAAAGATGGGCCTTGGCTAAAGAATTCACAGCCTGAGTAACTTCTCCAGTCTCCCACAGACAACTGTGAATTTCCTTCCTAATTACCTAATTCCAAAAATTCCGCCCCAACACCAAAGAGACCATTCTATCAAAAACAAAGCATCACAGAAGTCATCAAGAAGAAAATCTACCCCTGCAACTAAGTGACCACAGTGCAGTAGTACAGGATCTCCTCCCATCGGAGGTGCTTTGATAGCATGTTTCATACTTTTTTTTGTGTGTGAAATTTTCACAACAGTCTGTGAGCACAAAATGGATTTCTGAGCATTGAATAAAGGAAGCGAGACTTGAGAAGTGCATTAGAGAGTCAGCAGACCCCACTCCTCAGTGAGAGAGCAACCTGTTTTATTAACAGCAGAACTAATATAAGCCTGGTTGCTAACAGATTCATGTCCCATTCCTCCTACACTGCTACTGGAAGAACCTCGCTCTGCCTCTGTGGCTCCCCAAAACACTCTGTTGTCCTTTCTGTATTCACAGTTCCATGCTGCACCCCCAGCTTCCTCCCATACTCATTACACCTCCTGGTTTAATACCTCTGAATACTTTCCACTTCCCAAAGTCCACCCTGCAAAATATCTTTTCTAGTTCAAGTTCCTCATCTAACTGGGGAAAAGAAGGAGGATAGGACCTGCAGAGTAGGCAACACATGATACTGCTGATGCAATGTGATGATTAGCCTGCTAGATGATACTCTCAGCTGTAAGGCCAGCCAAACAGGGAATAAGGCTGAGAATTTCATTCCTTTCCCTTCCACCTCTTCAGAGCATTAACTCCCATAAAACCTTTTTTAGTTATATAATACTGAAATCACTGCCGCTCTGTCGAAGCTGACTGATACTGTCCATTAAGTTAAAGTAATATCAGAGTGGTAGATAACAAAGACACAAACAACACAATCACAAGCTTTGATCTTTTGGAAAAAAAAAAAAAGCTAACCAAGGTTGTTGTCCCGTATTATTATTACTAGAAGAACCTTCCAGAAGTACTTCTTCCAAGAAAAACATAATTCAATAACATAAAACATAAGTCATAGCCATTATCTCTTTTTTAGAAAGACGCCTTGATAATTCCTACAGCTATGAAGTACAGGACAGGCAACATTACAACTGCTTGCAAGAGATTTGCATGGTGTTTTCTGCATGTTTGGTTTTGAAGTGGATGACTAACAGCTCTATTGCTTTTGAAGTTTTGAAGACTGGTCAGTATTGCAATTCAGAATGAGCATCTTCAGTGTAAAATGGTAAGTAACTATGTCAGAATTCATAACTGAAAATGTGAGCGTAGACTGAGTGAAAGATCTCTTCCACTCTTTTTCAGTTGAAAGCTGATCTTTTGGCACAGAACAAGTATAACATCAGGTTGTTATCTGATAAACTCTCACTAATGCATATCACAAGCTTCTGATGACTGATGCCTGGAAGGCTGGGCAGAATTAAACATATTTTGCTTGCCTTCTGAGAATTCACTTTCACTTAATTTAACTACAATTCAAATTCCCATTGCCCTCTTCAGTCCTATCAACTCAGTTACTATACTGAGCCTAAATGTGCTTTACAGGCATTGAGAAGACATTAAATACTCTGCGCACTCCTAAATGTTTATTGCTTGACAGAAACAATACATTCTAAAAATGTAGTTCAGAAGAAAGTAGTTCAGAAGAAATTGAAAGCTGCAATCCTTATTTTGATTTGCAAAGTAATTCTATGTCTTGTCTGGTCCTGACCAAGACTTATCTCTGCAAAATAATAAAAACTATTTTATTGGGGTGTTGCGAAGTTTCATGTTTGTAAAATATAGAAAAAGTAATTACAGTCAACTTCTGTGGAAGGCTTTCAATGTTCGGTGTTTTCACTGTATGCTTGGAAAAGGGCTTTTCAGTAGTCCCACCTAGGTACTGCACAGGTAGTTAATCATTTGACTTTAGCGAACATGGTTACAAAGAAAACAAAAGCAATCCATTAAGTATTTTATTAATCAAACTAAGAAAATTTACAAAAAAAAAACACACCAGTGTTAGACTCCATAAATCAGCCTAAAAATAGATGGCCAAAACCATGGAGTTACCAACAATTTCTTATTTACAATTCAGAAAAAATAACTTTGCATGACACAAATGATCTAAAGGCCTGGAAATGTTACCTACTGCCCACCTTCTGCACTTGAGAGATCTCTTCAAAGTCTGCATGAACTCATTCAAGACAAAAGAAAGGAGAGAGCAGGTCTCTGTGTAGGGAGATGTGGGGAAAAGCAACTGCTGTTTCACACACAGGAGCTGTTCAGTATAAAGGGCGGATATTCCAAAACATCTTTTAATTTAGCTCATGATTTTTTTTTAATGATACTACTACGACTTTGCACAGTATATTTGTACATTCACAATAACAAAAGAACAGCTTTTAAAGGAATTAATCTAGCTGTAACAAGCATCTGTGAAGCTGTCATTAGTTTCTCTTCAGATCTGTAAATCAAATTTGAGTATCTCTTTCTAAGCAGTATTTGACAACTTTGGATTGCTTTGTGTAGATAGTGCACCATTTCGGTTACAAATGTTAACTAACTATCATCAGTTATCTATCACAAGTGTCAGTGTACAGCTCTCATGTATTTCTCTGCTCTGCATTACCAGCATTGTATTAAATAGGCATTTAACGGAGTCTTTTATCCTTTCAGCACCAGGAGTACTACAGTAATCACAGGTAAAAGTATTTTAAAAAAATAATAATTTTGAGCATATTTAACTCTGCTGTTGACCTGACATGAAAGAGAACTTGGAGCACAGAAAGATGACCGCAATTGTTGATTTGTGTACAGCGTCGCAATATAAGTACACTTGGCTTTGTTGTATGTTTTAGCTTCTGCTGGTCATTTCAAACCATAACTTTGTGAATCCCTGGCCTAGATTTTTTTTTTTCCCCCCCCCCCCCCCCCCTTTTCTTTTTTTTTCTCTCTGCAGGGAAAAAGCATGAAAATACAACCTTTCTCTTCCTGCAACAATAATGCTATGGAGTTACATCCACTAAAGATTCTGTATTACCTGGTAACCTCATTGTGGCATTTCTGTCTTCCTTCTCAGGGAATATAACAAGAATTTCAGGCACAAACACAGGCTCTCATTAAATTTAGTGGTGTTTAACTAGAAGCAGTTCCATGGTTGAACTAGGTTCGCTGTGCTAAAGAAAAAAAGAGAGACCCCTTAACAATATCAATCCTCTGTTCTAGTTTTAAAAGGTCAGATGACATGTATACCAACTGAAAATGTCTTGGACTTCTGCTCTCATTTGAAAAAATAAAGATGGATATACAGTCTTCTCATTAGCATCCTATTTGTGTGCTATCTTACAGGGAGATCTCTTCCATAGCTTGGCTTATTCAATCCAAATGTATCTTGCAGTCACATCATGTCCAGCTGCAAACAGAAGCAACAGATTTAGATGAAAAGTTATTGAATTCAAGTAATTTCTTGTGTTTAGTGCTTAGAAAATAAAGCAAGTTCAGAAATCCTTATAAGGATTCCAACGAAAGAAATAAGAAATCCAGCATAAGTGGACCACATGGAACTTAATACTAAATCGTTATAAAGTACAAAAACAAACCTTCAATCACATCTTTGCATAATCATATGTGCAATTTGGAGACTTAAAAAAAAAAAGTGCAGTCCAAAAGTAAAAATATGCCTGCTATTGAAACTTCATTAGAACTGCCTACACCATCAATTTAAGTTTCAGAGACAGATTTGTAATGACACAGCCTGTAAAGAAATGGCTAAAATGTTTATTAAAAAAACCTCTTGAAATCCTTGAATTTAAGCAAGTTAGTAAAAAAGAAGGTTAATTGAGAAGATTAAAGCATCTTTTATTTTTAAATGACTTTTAGGTTTCAACCCACATAAATAGCTGTTCTAGATCTACAAGCTTTGTTAAATGCTATTGCTATTATAGTAAATTATAATAATCTGTTATCAAACACGCAGCCTCATTGGCTCTTTGAAATACACAAGAGGACAGGACTAATCTTTGTAAACACCCATGTGACTACACAGCATTCTATTTGCCATCACCAAATTACACATCTGGTTGTGTTTTACAATACTAAACAAGTCATTTCACATGGCTCTTTTCTGTCTCGGTTCCTTAGGTGTTTTCTAAGACACATGATCTACTGCTTTAAGAAGCTCTTCCTTACTGCAACTTTCAGCTACAACTGAATTCTACAACCATATCATGTCTTTATTGTACTCACCAAGTCATCAACATCACCACCTTCATCCGTAGCAGGCAGAGGTTCATTTTTCTTCTCTTTCGGAGCCAAGAACTGAAAATACAGTATTTCTTACATTATACTGACGAAACTCTGACTCAATGTTAAATGAACAGAACTCGTCCTTCGCATATCAAAACTAATCTGCCTGTAATGAAGAATCATCAATAAGTCCATCCTGGTTTCCACCCTCCAAAACCACACAAAAATACAGGGAATTTCCTAAGTCTTGCTTTTAAATGATTTTACAGCAGATTGTTAAAAAAATGACAAAGAATGTGGTTCCTCAGACAATGCACAGTTAAGCTGCAGAATGCCACTTAGTAAGGATGCCGCAAATATCAGTAATTAGTCTCAGAGGAGATGGGGAAAGTTCATAGAAGAGAACTACTTTGAAGTCCAAAGAAACAGCCTCAAGTAGAGGAATTACTTGAGATGTCAGTGGCTGGAGTCATGGGCTAGATGGAAATTTTGTTCAGACTATGGCCATTTTTATGTTCTTAAAAAGGTAATTTTAAAGGTAATATCATGTGTAGCTACAAGCCGCCAGAGGACAGGGACAAAAAAAAAGTCCCTATTAGTATTAATACATATGTAAGTTGACTAACACCTTGTTTAGTAAAGATCTTAAATATGACAATCTAGTTCTGTGTGGAACTCAGTAGAAGCTTTTCACTTAATTCAATGAACATTTAATAGATGAACAAAGATATGATTATAAAAAACTCTCAAACACACAAGATGGCTCGAATGCTGGTCTTTAAAAATAGAACAGTCATTATGTAAAATTCTTTTGCAGTAGCTGCTGATACAAACACACCATATGCCCTTCATTTAAAGCACAGCATCAATAAACAGAAGATAAAGCTAACTTGCTTAGTTACTGTAACTACTGAAATCAAACATACATACAGACAGTATCTGGAGTACAACCACCTACAAATTATTTTTATTTTAACCTAACAGTGAAAAAAATAGTAATTTAGCTATAATAGTAGAAAAAATACAAATACATGACTCCTGAAAAGTGTCCAGTTGTCTACAAGTTTTTGTTACAGTCTCTTTAGCAGGACAGAAATTAGTAAATAATGATATTAAACAGGCTATGAATATCGGTTTTTAGTTTAGGTAACATTTTTTCTTTTTTGTGGAAACAACGCATTTTGAAAGCAAATTACTGTTTATCTGAGGACTTCTACAGACATGGAGATCATGTAAAAGGCCATGGGATCCCTATCAGTGCCATTCATCTCCAAGACAACGTACTTGGACTGTAAAAAGCTTAAATGTTATTTTACTTAAACAGTTCTGATCCTGCTCTAGAACAGTGTCAGCTTTAGACAGGGGGTAAAACACCGAGAAGGTGCCTGCTGCATTCTCCCACCATATCAAGATGTGATCTCATGTTTTAATATCTGAGTTCACAATTTGGATCACTGGAAAAGAGATTCTCTCCAGCTCCCTCTGCTAGGTAGAATATCAATAAATTAATGTTGTAGGAAAGAACCAAAGATAACATAGAATAAGATGTGAAGCAAATATATTGCATTTGGTTAACACCAAAGATGATGGATGTAGACAATATCTGCCTAGTTGCCTCATTAGCCAAAGGTCAAAACCTTTCTACATCCTGAAGAGCAATAACCTAGAGCACTGCAGAAAACTTGCTGCACAGACACCACTCATGTTTTAATGTTAACTTCATCTTATCTTACAAATTTTGTAGCTGCACTAACAGGAATGGATCAAATTAAAATTTTAAGATGTTGCATGCTTGTCTATCTTTTTTGCTGGAAAAGTTCTCAATCTAGTAGTAATACCAAGCACGTATTATGAAACTAAAAGCTAATGACATTGTCAGCTCTAAAAGGCATTTTGTGCCAAACCAAATTTCATTTTACACAGTTAAGAGTCAAATGATATTTCCAAAAGTAGCACATTTTTGAAGATTTCAGAATTAGCTTTCTAGCACTAAATTAGGTAAAGAAAGTCAAAAGCTAAAGAAATGTAGGATGAAAATTTGTAACCTGAAGTTTGCATTCAATTCTATACATTCAAAACTTTTTTTTTTTAAAACAAAATCTGGTTTGCATTAACGCAAAAACAAATTACATGTACTGGTTGTGCTGAAATCCATTATCTTCCCCAAATTAATCACCAAAAGCACTAGACATTGCTGCTTTTTTTAACTTATCCTTACACTCTAAAAAGAGTGTACTACTATTACAGGGTAAAAAAAAAAGTCTACACAGAACCATTTTTCTCAATGATAGGAAGAAAGGAAAATATGCATGCATAGCCTAGCTCAACCAAAAAAAAAAAAAAAAAAGAATTTTTTACGTTACCTCTCTAATAAACAGCCCTTAAAGTTTTTCTTACCCCTTCAAAGAATAATTCTATGAACCTTATATCCAACACAGTCCTGAAAAAACTACCAGATAGTGACCTTCACATAAGAGAAAAGGCTTCACGGCTTCTGTGTCACACAAGACCACACTGACAGCGAATCCCTGGATCTACAAACTTGAAATTATGAGCATATAACCTATTACAGAGGTGAAGAAAAATTGAATCTTGCATGTGATATTTTAAAAGATCCAGTATAACCCTTTAATGGAGGGTATCGCCTTCATTATAGAGAACAACTGAACCTTTTCAGTAATATGCTATAGATCTAGGAAAATGCTGCCTTCACACACCACAGGAAACTTGCAGCACAGTTTAACTGGACCAAGACTAGATTTTATATCAGCTTCATAAACTGAAGACAAAATTTCATTCTCTCTAGATCTTATTCCAACAACACAGAGTCTTCCAGTTTCACATGTAAAAAGTCATACAAACCCTTGACAGAAAATGACAGTTCCTTAAGGGTTCTGGTTTTGGCTCTGGAGAGTGGGGAGGTTATCTAGTAAATAACTGGGACTGCCAACAGCCTAGTTAAGCAGAGGGATGCAAGCCATTTATTCCGAAATGCAAGGTTATCCATCACATTAGCGAACTCTTGCACTCTCATCAGCCCAGAGCTGATTCTACGCAGTCTTTGTTATTCCCTTACTTTAAAGGGAAGATATGGCTGTCACAAGACCTTCAATCAATCACAAAATTCTTCCTTTATTGCAACACTTGGCTGACTGCAGGATGATGTTAAAAACAGAAGTCCTTCTAAAGTCAGTCTACAATGTTTTGTTCCAGCTTAGCTTGACAACTCTAACTCTGCTCCTTTCTACTCTTCATAATTTCTGCTGCATTCCTATGCAGACACAGTATTTCTTAGCCACCATAAGATCATAGTTCAGATATCTGTGCGCTGTAAGGTCTTTATGGGTAGTAGAGATTTCCTTAAGGAATAGAGGCTATTTCATGCAGCTTTATCACATTTTGAACAGCAACGACTGCTTCAGACTAAAAAGTGAAGTTCAAGAAACAAATGGTCTTGTGAAGTTTCAAAGTAAATTCATAGCACTCAGAATATATAACAAAACCTGATATTCTTTAAAATTGCTGGTTTTAAAGAACAAAAGATTGTTCTATACAGTTATGCATGACAAGAAACAACCAGTAGGTCCTTCATGTGTACAACAAAAAGTCACTCTGTCATTTGCACTCTGTACATGAGTTTAGATTCAGGGCTCTTAGGAGCTTGTTTAGATTTTCATTTGTCTTCTTTGCCTTGAGAAAAATTGTTACAGATTAAAAAACATCTTCTGAAATAGAACTTCATACCTACTCATTAATTCACTCACGGAGAACCTACATCAACCCCCTTCTTGTTATTGCTATTGTAAGGCCCAGAAGTTGTAAAAATCAATATGGCATCTTCTAGAAAAGCTGCTTCTTTGCAAAGTAGAGGGATTTTACCTACATTTACCTTGAGGAGTCTGTAAAATACAGACACCTTCCTTCTTTTAAACTCTTCAAAGTCATATGGCAAGTAGTAACCTGATACAAAAATGCCCGTCTTATCCTCTCTATGCAAACACAATTTTTTGACAGCAAGCCTGAATTATATCTTCTTTCAAACAGGCACTATTCTGTCTTTTATAATTCACTCCTTTGTAACTGTAGCATCCTTCATTCATCACTGCAGTTACTGAAGTGCTTTATTCCTGTAGGAAGAATATCTGCAAATACCCCAAATTTCTTCTTCTGAAAGGAGCCAATATGACGACCAATAATATTAGCATAATCTATGATGTCCAATCCACAAGACCTCAATAAAGTAGAAATTACTGCTATCACTGCATATATCATGAAAACAAGTTATGACAGCTTTATATTGCTAGAGTTAGCAAAGCTTTTAGACCAAAAAAGTACCCTGATTTTTGAACTAGCATGTTAACAACGAGATCACAGCTCTTTATACAAAGTTCAAATAGCAATCTTGCATATAAAATTTATTGCTGTTCCATTAAACTGAACTCCTGGAATTCCTGTTCTTCAGAGAGAATATTTTCAGATAATGATGTCAATACATGCTACTTTCTAAAGACTAATTAAACTATAATACTGTGGTACATGCTAGGGAATTATTTTTGCTCTGGAATGGGGCATTATTAATTCTTTAGCAAAATGACAATATTCTTCCTTCATAAGGATCCTATTTCATTCACCTAAAGATTTATACACATCATAAAGAATTTTCTGTTCCACAGCAAGGGCTCTACATAAATAGATGCTCATTAAAAAATGATACCTTTTCAGCTTCTTCACTAGTCACAGAACTTCCCTCTGCTTCATCTTTAGTGATCAAAGAAATTCTGTCTAAAAAAATAAAAGGTATAAAAGTATCATTAGAAGGCTTCCCAAAAACAGACTTAGTGTTAGAAATGAAAAAAGTCCTCCAAATTCCAACTTCTCAATGTGTCATCATCACCACCACCAAAAATAAAAAAATATTGCTCAAAGGAAGATGTGACTTGCATAAATGAGTCAACTATGATATAAAAATAAATTAATGAGAATATTCATAAGCTTGTGGAAGTATCCATTTAGGAAACTGTTAATATTATGACAATCAAACTAATGAGACACTGAAATAATAGATCACAGATGAAATGCTGAAAATCTATCAGAAATTACACTTTTAGTCATTCACAGCATGCTCTTCAGTCCTTAACAGCCTTACAGAAATTAACTCCTACCATACAAACACTGATGCTGTGGTTCTACAGTATGACTACACCAAAGTGCTGGTCCTGCCCTGGTTGTGTCTGCACCAACATCCTGTGCAGTGACCCACAAAAACAAAAGAAAAACACTCAATTACTTCTCATCCCAATTATTTTCCCAATCTAGCCATCACTTGGCTACACAAACGCTTGTTGCCGCATTAAGAATCTGTGGGTGTGAGAGGAAAGAACAGTAGGTTCAGAAAGGTTTCAGCAGCATCACAAGTTTAATGTCACCTTAACATGCCCACAGAGCTACACAGCAGGGTTTCACGAGAAGAGTGAGCTTATCAAATAGATCTGCCTTGCTCCTGCTCCAAGAATCACTAACTCATTAACTCACATCCATCCTCTTGGTGATTGCAGCAGCTCATAAGGCCCAATGCCACATTTGGAGGAAAAAAGGGGCATGTGTTATGTCACAAGAAGCAAGGAAAACAGGACTTCTGCTTTTGGTAGCAGCAAATGAAAAGCAATTTCAGCTACTCAGTAAGACCAGCTAGCTGGATTATGCATAAAGCACCATGATTTTATCATCTTCTCAGAAGATAATCTATTTTGTATGAAAATATCATCCCTGCTTGCATTTGTAAATTATTTTTTCAGAAATATAGACCAGTTTTTGAAAACTCTGTTTGGAACCAACTAAAAATATTAAAACAGTATTCTAAGCATGACTTTCAAAGATCCAAGTTTCCTACTTCCAAAGGGTTTTTGTGTGTGTTTTTTTTTTTCCCTCTTCAGATTTGTTCAGAGACAGTACCCTACAATAGCCTTTAAGAGTTGCCTTGTGCTGTTGGTTTTGTTTAATAAACAAATTCCCATCCTATATTTTGAAATAGTTAGATAAAGCAGGCATTAAACACAGTCTCGAGTCCTTCATTTTGAAAGGTGCTATATAAAAGCATATAATTGCATTTTATAGCATGCACCCTTAATACACAGTTGGGCATTTAACAGATTTTCCTAGCACTGATTCCAATTAAAAACAAGAGTATGATGTAAAACATGTTTTTTATAGCCCGCCACGTTTCATATTTGTGAAAATGTTCCTTTATTTATCATTTGCGTAGTCTCTGAAGCTCTTTTGGAATTACATTGCCCTGTATCTCCCAGTTTAATCATAGGTAGGTGTCATATTACCACATACTCTGTTCTTCAAGTTGCTTAAATACAAAATGATCAGTGACATATTTCAATGTTATTCATGCCTTTTTTGAGGCTTAATTTGGAAGAATCTTTTTTTATATAAGCTGCACAAGTTTTTCCATTTATCTTAAAATTCACCTGAAATCCTATCTTGTTCTCCTTACCTTGTAATATTTGTCTCTTTTCTTACACAATTGGTTTACCATTTCAACAAGACTTGGCAAGACATTACGAAATCTTACTTGCAGGAAACTATTAGGACAAAAAAAGGAAGCTGTAACGTGAAAGAAAGGGTTGTTGCTGTTGTGTTTGTTTAGGTTTTCTCCTTTTACACAGGCTGTGGGAATGACCTGGATCAAAATGCTGCTCTAGGTTAACTTTAAGTGTCCCATTGCTAACATGAGGTTTTCTCCTACATAATGAATAATAAAAGTAGAAATACTTTAAAAAGCGAAATGCCATCATACCTTGTACCACAATCTCCCAGAAATCAACTAAGGCTTTGTCTTCCACCTTTGATTTCAGGGCCTGCAGAAAATCATTAAAGCACCGCACCTTGGACAGCTGAAAAAAATAACAGCAATTATTACAGGGAAATATGGAAGTAGCTGCAAATGTTAATTCTTCATGAAGTCATCTAAAATGGTGAGCATAAATCTTTACACATTTTAATTCTACTAAGACCAAGAGTTCTAAGGAAAAGTGAGCCACAAAAAACAAAACTTCAAATCTCTGTAGCTTTTTGAAATTTGTTTTAATAGAAATTTGTAGAATAGCATATTTTTTCTTTTATAAACATCAGGCCACAGGCCTTGTGGTTTTATGTTTCAAAGAACAAAAACAACAGTGTGTAACACCACATAATCTAGTCCTTATTCAAGTTAAGTATAAAGAAACACATATGGAAACATATTTCTAAACTTTCAAACAGTATAAGCAAATAAAATCTTCTAGTCTACTTCTCCTATAGGAATAAATTACCCTTTTTTCAATATAGCAAATAGGCCCATCATATCTTCAATTTGAGTTTTCACATATTAACATTACCTTCATGGCCTCCTCTCTGAAAACTCTGATACAATTGATCCCTTTCATGTAGTATTGTGAACTTTTATGTTCCAGAAACTGATCAATGCGGTTTATCAGCTGCTGACTCACTGCAAGACAAGGAGGAATACATAAGCAAACCAAAGAATGCACAATTCCTTGGCAAAATAAATTCATTTGCATCTCTTTCTATTCCACCTTGTCAGGCATCAAAAGAGTTAATCATACCCATACTGCCTCAAACAACTCAATTTGATAATTGTCAGTATCTAAGCGACTGACAATTACTCCAGCCTCCTTGAAAAAGCTAGGTATACTGGGAAGAAATTCAAGCACAGTCAAGGTAAAATTCCAAACCTAAAAGCCAAGAGAAAAGCACTGACCTAACTTGTTCACAGAAAGTAAAACTAGAATATTTGGGATCCTAAAGCTGAGCAATGTTATATTTTACAACTCTAAAAAACATGGCCCAAAAACATCCTTTGAAATATCTCATGCTTATTTCAATGAGAGGGTTAAATTTACAATGAAGGTGTAATAACATCAAAGCAATAGCTGTATTCCACCATGCTTACCATAATCATGGATGTAACAGCCAGTACTTACTGTTTTCTAATAAATGCCTAACTGAACTGGATCTGAAGGACACTACCTCTGAAGAGATGAGTGATACAAGAAGTGTTTGATATTCTCCCACTAGCTTTTGACTCTAGTGAGTTGCTAGAAAAGGAGGCAGATAGCAGTTCTGTCCAACAGCAGCTATCACACGCGAAAGCGTGCTAAATTGCCTACTGCTCCAGAGGTGATCAACTCACTCTTTATTTATATTACCAATAGCTGACAAACTAAATTGAAGTCTCACTACTTAAGCTCCTCAAGTTAAGTCGGTCCATTTTTTTCATGGTTAACGATTTTCTCATTAAATGTTCTAATTTCTTACGAATTGCACTAATAAAAGCAAGTCCTGCTGGTGGTGGTGGGTTGTAGTTTTTTGTTGTTGTTTGTTTTTTTAAATGCTGCCTTTTCATTGATGTGTTAAATTAAAACCCCAGGCACTACGAGGGTACAATAAAAGTCTTTATTGTCAGAACGATTCCAGCACACTGCCTGGAATTATCAGATCCTCTACTACTTTTGCATTACCTTTTTTTTTTTTTTTTAAGAAACCTTTTCTATTTGATTGCCTTGGCAGGCATCAGAAGAACACTGTTTTTTTGCTACTGCCTGTGAGCTCCTTCTTTTTGAAATCTGTTTCCAAATCTGAAACAAACAAAAAAAAGCCCTGCAGTATTTTAATAGGCAACGAAACATTAAAATTATGCAGAAAACATGGCAACAATATATGTAGTCAGATTCTTTTAACGTCTTGAAACAGCTTGGCTAAAATTGGGTCTGTCCACTGGGACTGCACTAAATGACAGACCAATGATTGACGAAAACAAAACAGATAGAATTTTTGTGCTCTGACTGGACTACCAAATTACTGCAGGGGGACAAAGACAATACTGGAGACAACAGAACAGGATTATAATTCGAAGCTCTCCAAAGTGGACTTTGTGCCATTATACCCGAAGGTCTGAGAATTTTGTTTATTTTTCTTCCCTTTCTTCTGCTACCTATCATCTGCCTTTCCATTAGTGTGAGTATCTGCTTTCAGGTGATGCAAAAAGTGAGTACAGACTGGAGACCTACAAGTAAAAAATGCTTCAGTAGAAGATCTTAATTCATAGAGAATTTAATCACTGCCCACTGGCACTGAGGCACATTTCCTACTCTAAAATACAATCACCAGTGCTGTTACTTCTCGTGAGGTATGCCATGAACAATTATATTCACTTGTTATCGGAATAGTTACGGTACAAAAGTGTAGTTAAATTCTCGTGTTTGTTCAATTTGTGGTCTTGATTACTATGCCAAACAGATTAGAGCTTAATAAAAGTTGAGACTGTATTATTGTCCGGGTTCAATTCCTTGTTGATACCTTTAATTCCAAGGTGATTCCTTGTTAAAAACATAGCTCCTTCTGGAGACAAATGACTCAGATTATTAGCAAGCTTTTGACTTATCCAGTGGTGGTGATAATGATTTGTATTAATGGACAGTGTTTAAAGTAAGAGTCACTGACAAATGAGTTAAACTACCTGATAATGGACTTTAAACAGCTGCTCTGTGAGGATGATCTTTTTGTAACTGACAAGAAGAAAGCTTCTAAACTGAAAAGTGTCCTAATTTTTAAGGACTTCCTTCATCTTTAAATCAAGAAATAAGACCCTTACCAAGAACTGCTAAACTGTGTGCTGTAAGGTACTGCTTAGTTTTGGCATGGTCTCTCTAAATGGCCATTACCTGTGGGTATGGACCAGGATTATTTAAGACTGGACATCCAAAGGACATTTGGCCCAAATCCCACTCAGATCAGGGTCACAGCGAACCAGGTGGTTCAGTGCTCCAAGCAATTTAGTTTCAAGTAGCTCCAAAGATGGAGTCTCCACGTTGTCCGGGCCCCCCATTTCCATGTTTGACTACCATCACTGTGATTTTTTCCCCCCATATCTAATCCAAATTCTGTTTGTTGCAACTCAGAGCTTTGTATCTCACCCAATTGCTATGCCCTTTAAAGAAAAGTCTGGCTTCATCTTCTCTGTGAAGCAGACATACAGAAAACTTGGGTGATTTTTTTTTATACTCAAGTATTTGGTCACATTCTTCGAATGACTGAATCGCTTCCATTAACTAGTCGTTGCATTTGGCCTAACTAGCAATACCCTATGAATACTCTGATATATACAAATATATCCAGTCAGATAAAATAGAGACAAACGGCAAAGACATATGCCAATAAAAAGCAAAAAGTAAAAACTAGTGTTTTGTTTTTAAATATATAGTTGGTCTAGAAAGGTAGCTAACTAAACACCTTCCTAGAGAAAATCTGTAAATAAAATATCTGTCTAATAAGTTTCCATTGCAAATCTGTTATACACAATTCTTTTCTGCACATGAGGCATCCAGAGTGAAATGCTCTTGTTGCAAATTTTGCTAAGAAATGATCTACGTGCCATGGCAAGAGTGTCACCTCAGGCAAGACAAAATATTTACCAAAATCTACGCATGCAATTGCTGACTCTGTTAATCTTATTTTTCCCAAAACGCCTAGGAAAAAGAAAAATATTGACAAACTTACTACAAACATAAAAACAGAGTCAGGTGCAATTTCTCTCTGGACACTTTTTCTAACATCCATAAACTGTACAGTTATCACTGCAGATTTATCTCTGGCAATCAGCAAAAAAACAAAAAAAAAGCTCTTTCAGCTACAGACACCACGTTCTCAGACAGTAGTCCTGTAAGTACCAATGAAATCTGACCTATAACTTCCACATAACATTTAGAAACCAAAGAAAATGCTACATATGTGTCAGTATCTCTTTACTTAAAGGAATCCTATCTTCTACAGAATTGCATGAACACACTACACACTATAGCAGACATTATCTGCTTCCCAGAAACACAGATATGAATGGACACCCGTAAATAGGCCAGCAGGATGAAATAGTAGTCATGTGGCTAGTTCTTCGGCACTATGAGGGTGGCAAACAGTCACTATATTTGAGAGTCTTCTCTGCAGGCACAGCAATGAAGAAGTTCATCGTTCAGCCGTGAGAATAAAGATTCTCCTCAGGCAAACTCATCTATTTTATTTGCATTCATTGATAAAAATGTCAGAAGCTGTTATCAGAAGACTGCTCTTTGTGATGACTGCGCACTTGTAACCTGTTCAAAATAAGACCTGCATAAAATGACAAATCTGTGGCCATGCATGCAAACAAGGAAGTAAAGACATCTAGAGAGGAAACACAATGCTACTTATGTGAGCAAAGAACACAAGTACACTGGCACCCTCACACACAACTCACCATGTGAACTCTACATGCGTCCCTGCTATAATATACACAGATGTCAATTAAAAATGAAGTTGAAAACTGGTTCAGAATTTGAGTTGCTAGTCTCCAAAAACCTATCCCTGAGACCCTTGCCAATATGAAATTCTTCAATTTTCTAAAGGATGTATTTACACATTACCAAATCAGACATTACTCTACTTGCTAGGAACAAATACCCCATTTCTCCCGCTCTGGTCTGCTGTGAAACACAGCACACAGACACGCTGTCCAAGCTGCACTTAGGCTTCTCCTATGAATGGCAGAAACCCTGACCATTAAATACCAGTGAGGCCACTGCAGTAGATGGTAACTCACAGCTTAAGATCCTTACTGACAGTCTTTAAACTACAATTCTTCCTATTGCTACAACTTCTCTTTCTACCAAAAAAAAACAAAACAAAAAAAAAACAACCACACAACCCTCATCCACCTCCATGCAAACAGTTGAAAGGCCTCTGTCTTCTGAATATATCTATAAAAAAGATTTGAAGTCAACTTTTTCCCATATCCCTCAATTTTACTGGCTTCCTCTGTTCTATGAAGGAATTTTGTTGTTTTTCAGGGAGGGAAGGAAGAAGGAACTGCTGCCTTTTTTCAAATGAGAATGTAGGTTCTAACCAGTTTGAAGACTACATTGGATCACCTTTTTATATTGCAAAGAAACAAAACAGGGTACAACCTGTCTGCATCTTGACACACAAAACATCCCCCCCAATAAACTACTAGAATGCCTGCAATAGATTATCCTTTCCTGAAAGGAGGACATTTTAAATTTTACATGCTCTAGCAGGGTTAAAAAGTTTCCTCATTAAATATGATATAAAATTATATTTAAGAAAAACCCTGTTAGAACCACTGAATAGTTTTAAAACAGAATTTACTATTTACATAACCAGAATACCATACAGCCAGCCATTAGAAACATGCCTGCAATGTTTTCTGTACTAAGCCAACTAAAAAGCTCTAAAGAAAAAAAAGGATTATGCAGAAGAGAAATAATATGCAGAGCATGTTTTTTATTTATATTGACTTCTCTCTCCTTTAAATGGATGACTGCACTACATTTTGTCTAGTTATATATAACAGATCATATAGCAGCTTTCTCAAAATTTCAGAAGCTATCTCAACATGTACTGCAGTTATGTCCAGAACAGCTACTGAGTGGACATATTTAAGCACTCTTCACTTAAATGATCTTCACTGCCTGAAAACTTTCCTAAGTGATAAAACTAATTACCATAAAAAAGTAGGTTTTTTTTCAGTTTCAGTATTCTAGCGTCTTGTATTCTAGATGCTTTTTATTACATCTCCATATATCTGAGACACAAGAACACAATTCCCAACATTTTTTCCAATAAACACAATTGGTTCTGCATCTAATGCAAAATCCACGTACAAAGCTGGCTGCCTACCTGATAGTTCTGGAAATCTGAAGAGAAATAACTATATAAGCTTTACAAGGCTATTGTAAAATAATATATTACTTAACATACTCCTCAAACTAAGGCCAAAAGGAGCGAAGGCATAGCTGAAATAACCAGTACCTGTCTTCTTCGGAACCCCTGCAAATAATTCCTTTGAAAAGAAATTGTACATTAGTGGCTATTGGGCAGATAAGATTTACCTTGCTACAACCTGCAAATCAACATTTAAGAGAAAAAAGGGTCCCACTCATCTTGTACACCCTTATTAAGATAGCTTTGGATTACATACATCTCTGTATAGATAATCCACTAAGAAAACACTATGCAAACAATAATTCATTTGCATTTTCAGACTTAGAGCATGCCAGACCAATGAGACCATGGCAGACCCGAGCTTTTTATCCTTCCTCACCTCTGCATCAAATCCCCATCTTTCTGTGTGCTGAGCGATAGATTCAGTGCATATAGAGCCTGCTCACATCTCTTGAGGTGCTAGGCTGGTTATTACATCCCTTCTACACATTTTACTTTGCTCACAAGTAGTAACAAATGATTTTTGGATGTAAATATTTAAATCCCATGCATCTAATTTTTATTTCTCCATAAAACAAGATTAAGTAGGTAGAAGACAGGTCTGTCGCACAATGCCCATTCAACAAGCCTCCAGTCCAAAGTCCTCCAACCAGAAACCTGTTTTTAGGAAAATGGATCACTTTAACTCTGAAGATGCTGCTAAATATAGTTAAGATCGATAAAAGTTATTTACCATCTTTGAAGTCAGCATTTTTCTGCCTCACCAGAACTCGGAAGTCTTCTGCTGGGTTAACACTGCCAACCTACAAAATGTCCAAAACCAACAGAGTTGTCTGTCAATATCCATCTCTTTCTTCTTTTGAGGCAATAGAAACCTTTACATTTCTCTTTAACACGGAAACAGAACCTCTACATTTCCCCGCATGTAGACACGTTTGTTTCAGCTAGAATCCCACCCTTTATCAGGAATTCTGTATATTCGCTATAATATGTTTAGAGAAATTAATCTTTCCCTTTGATGTAAAAATGTACTTACAGAGGTGACATTGCCTTCAGCAAGTTTTATGATGCTAAAGCTATCTTCCTCATCTTCCATTTTTTGTTTCTTAGGGTTGGGTCCATCTTCATTGCTGCAAATGAGAAGGACAAAAATGAACAGCAACACTAAATCAAAGTAAACTGCTCTGCATACTCAGTAAGAAGTCAGTAAATTTGCAAAGTATACACTGAACACTGCATGAAAATTCATTATACAGCTGTTCCCAAATTAACAATAAACCACACTTCATTTATCCCAGTCTTCACAAAGCGGACAGTAGAGACAGATCAAATTTTATCTTGGCATAAATGAAAGCTACCGCTTGTTGAAAGTAGAAGGTTATTGATACTTATTTCAGGAGTGAATTTACTCATACACCTCTTTACCACATTTTAGAATACAGGCTGGCTCTCTCTAGTTGCTTTATTTGGAACCTGTATATTGAGTTGACCTTGCTGATTCACTGTACACTGTAAATCAATAATCACATATGACATTTGGTATTCTCACCAGATTCCTTTTAACCATAAAATTGCAATAAAAAACTTAAATAATAAGAAATCCATTTACTTTTTTAAAATTACCTGCAAGTTCCCGTCTTGGAATTGATAGCTACTACCTATCTGTTCACACAGTGACTTTTGAGTCTCATAACCCATATTCTCCATCAGCACACAAGTGCTTTATAAACTTCCACTTCCAGCAGTCCAAACTTGCTAGACAAACCCCAAATAAGAATTTTCTCAGAACAATCTTATGCTACACCTCAAAATGCTTTCAAAAGACATGTTTTTAAAAAGCTACTTGTGTTTTTAGGCTGCTTTCTACCTTTGCCCTCACAGGTATCAAGGTGTACGCAACTAATGCTTCAAATGAGAACCTTAAAATTAAAGTTCCAAACTTACAAAACTTTGGATCACATTCTGGCAACAGAAGAAACTCTAGTTTATCACAAAAGGGGAAGGAAACTGGACACTGTTTTGTGTTGTTTAATGTAACAGGCTGACAAAGAAGAATAGATTTCAGTTTAAGAATGACTGAAAGTTATGATCTAAATGATCTAAACTGCAGTATTTACCTTCAAGCAATCCCAAAACAAAAATAAAAAGTTACTCTAAAAAAATTTTGCTACTGCAATAAAAAGAAGAAACTGCTTCATAAATCAGGGATAAAAACAGAGATCATGGACTAGGTGCCATGTTGCATTCTTCAAAGTTACAACTCATCTTAAAGTTGTTGCTTGCTACTGAAGGAACCAGCTATTAAATAGAAAAAGTACAGACTTCCTTTTCACTTTCTATAGCATATTCCTCCCCTGCTTTGCAATCAACGTCTATCCCACTTCATTTCTGTAGTCTCATCATTCCTTTTACTTAATTTTGTCACTACTGAAAGGAAAGCCCTTTTCCTCAGCAACTCCTGTCATCCAACATAACCCTACTTATCACTCTAGGAGAAGCGATGACTTTGGTGATGCCTTAGAACAAGGAGAGTAGGATACCCTGCTTTGTTCCCAGCTCTGCTGACTTTCTATCTGACCTTGAACAAGTTGCTTTATTGTTTTGGACAGCCACTATCCCTGTCTGTAAAATGGAAAAACCTATATAACACCACAGAGTTCAGAACTTCTACTTGAACAGAAATTCTTGCGTGCATGGAGATGGTTCGCTGATAAGTGCAAAAACAATGGAAATGCTCATTTTTTCCTCAAAAGTTGCTTTGTAATTCCTTGCAACGCCTTGAAATATTTTTTCTCCTGCATTACTTTTGTTGATTCCAAATGCTTTGGGACTGGAGGTAAGAAGAGAACAAAATGAAAATAACTGAATTTCACTGCCTAGGACCAAAACCTATAGCCATCATTAATTAGCGCAATACAGCTGAAACTAATGAATCTATACCCATTAATACCAGCCAATGATCTGACATTTAAGATCTGTTACTGATAACACCCTGATTAGCAGTATTTTTTTAACTATGAAATGTGCAACTACTCTGAGACAAATTAATAAAATACAAGATTAATTTAAAACACCCACTTCTACATTTAGACAGAGGCCTCTCTTATACTGCAAAACTAGATAAGGTAACAGCCTCTCCAAAGCCATCCTAAGAAGGAAAATGCAAAATACTTTTGACTTTACTAGTTTTTTTTTTAAAACTACACAGAGCTTAACAAAAATGAAACAAAACATAATTTTTAATCTTTAGCATTAATAAGATATGCCTGTATTCATGTTACCTTAGTCCCAGCTAGACCTTAAGAATTAGGCAGAGATAAATCAGGTCAACATCGAGATAGAGATCTCAAATGCAAGAGACCAAAACAGTATAAATCAGTTTTAAAAACCAAAAATAATAGTCAAGAGAGCTTCTAGCAAACTTTTTCAGTACTCTTCAGTGCAAATTGTCAAGATCTGTCAATTTTAAAAAGTGAACGTTACCTGCTGTTTAACATTTTCCTTATCCTGGTGTAGTGACACATTTTTTTCTCCTCAAGTGATTTAACTATATCACTCAGCTTGTCCCAGACACAGAACAATGTCACTACTGTTCCCAATGATTACTACATTTAATCCAGGTTTTTTAAATTATTTTCATTATTCATTACATTATTCATTCTTTTTTGCATAGTTGAGTTTCTATTCTTTTGCCTCCCTTATATACCCCTTTTTTCCCTAAATCATTTTATAGTGCCCCACACCAATTTCTATCCCAATTATTTTTATAGCTGCTTTCATCTCCCCTCTAAAGCCAACCAGTTTTTAATGAAAATAGCTTTCCTTCTTGCTTATCAAATTGAAGCCTTTGGGACATATGTTTTTCAGCAACTACCAGTAACGTGTCACAGCTTTTTGTTTAAATTCTCTTCCTGGCTTGCTTGAGTCCAAGTTTTGTAGGCTTTTTTTTTTTTTTTTTGAAACTGGTTCTATAGTTTTCTTCTCTCTACTTTTAAAAATACGTATATAAATATTTGTATGTATACATTTATACATATACACAGCGCATGTGATTAGGGCACAGAGCAAGGACAAGGTAATTTAATCACTGTGAATTCAGACACACCAAGGCAAGACAGGCACACACAGCAGTGAACAAAACAAAAAGCACTGTGTTTCCCAATCTGTATACAGAAACGTTGCCATTTTCCCAGAGTAGCAGCCTGAGAAGTCCAAGGTCATGTCTTCCCAAAGATAACATCAGGAGGCTCTATCCAAACAAAAGTAAAGGATACATGACAGCTCAGCAGGGCCTTAAAGTGGCCCAAAGACATTACTCCTAGTGCTGAAAGAACAGCTAAAAATGGCAAAAAGGGAAGGAACTGAGATCTGTCCAACATGCCAGGGGACCAGCCAGTTATATTATAGGCATTCTATAACTTTGATTTTGTTTGAACGAAATTGACTTGGCTGGGAAAACAGTACTAGTGCAGTACCAATTAAGCATTTATTTTTTGTATTTATAGCACAAATAATGTAAACAGAGCATATGTACTACCAAAAGCCAAGAATTTTATTTTAAAAACAGTTGAGAAGATAGATGTTCCAGAGAGAGTCTACAATATTTCTCAAGACATGCACATTTACTGCACAGCGTATAATAATTCAGCTGCCTTTCTTTTGATTTGGTATTCAAAATGAAAGCTGTAGAACATAGAGTATGCTGGGATGGAATTTTCATCCTGACAGGTAGTGTAAAGCTCCTCAGTATCTCATGTAAACTGAAATAAGTTTGAAACTGAATTCACTTCTGTTATTCATATTCAAACAATTTTATAAATGCCAGTAGGACAAACTCTTTGGTCACTAGGCAGTCAAGCACTGCAACAGGTTGCCCAGAGAGTGTAGCCTCCATCCTTGGATATTTCCAAGACCAGACTGGATGGAGCTTTGAGTTACCTGTTCAGATCTGTAACTCTGCTTCGTGCAGCAGGTTGAACTAGAGAGCCCTCCTGAGGTCCCCTCCAACCTGATGGATTCTGCAATTCTGTATTGTATATAATGACATCAGAGAAGTGCAGACCTAATCCTAGCATGATTTCCACGTAGTAGTAAGGACACTACTCTCAAAATAGCCCAGACAGTGCAGTTCCACAATGTTCTCAACGCATCAGTACTTTTTAAGTATGTAACTCATTGATTAAAATGCTCCTGAGCCTGCTACATTCACCAAAATTAATTTGAAGTGCAAAAAAGGTGTTTTGTTTTGTTTTTGTTTTAAATCCATATTAACTCTCTAACTTACTCATCTTTAAAGATGTCTTGAGCAGTCTTCTCTTCTTTTTTCTTGCCAACATCCTTTAGAGGGAAGAGTGCTTTTACTTTCTCAAGAGGAACCTGACACCTTTCTTTTACCACACAGGGCATCTCCAGCATGTCTAGAAGGTGCTGTTCAATCGGCGGCAGCGGCTCAGTGGGGTGAAAAGCCTTATGTTGCAAACACTGTAAGAAACAATTTTAGCAAAGAAAAACCATAAGGTTATGTACTTTTAAAGTAATATGCCTGTATATGTAACATCATATGGTACATGCAAAATAACTTCCATATTAAAGAAGCTACCTTAATATTGCTGAGAAATATTCCAGCTCATGAGTGGATGAGTGGAGTCATATGATCAGCTGTTTAAGGAGGTTAATAATGATATTAAACAAGAATACTGATACATATGAGTGCACCCACTCTCACTGTAATGAGTTCTATGAAAATTATTAAGAAAATGACAAGAATAAAGTAGTCATCAGCATCTATTCAGTTTTTTTAACTTCAACTTACCTTTAAAAAGCAGTTCTCTTATAAAACACAGTGATATGGGAGTGATTTCTTGACGTTGTAAAATCAGGGAGCAAGACATGTACTGCATCCTTATATTCCATTTACCGTCATGATTTATTGTCCCTCAAAGAAAGTCTCTCTTGGTCAAAAAAGCTCAGCTTGCATAACGCAAGAAATCTTCACCCATTTAAGAGCAAGTAGTAAGAGAGAAGTTAAAAGTGCATAGGTGAGGCACAGAATATAGGTACGTTTGCATATGAATTTTGGAACGAGCAATGGAATGAAGACCCCTGACAGATGAACATAAAGGTTGGAATAGATGGCAGGAGCTACAGAGAGGGAGCTTTCACACAGTCAGGCAGCTAAGGATGGGGAGAGATCAGATTAATGAGGCAGGTCACAGAAATGCCATTGAGAGTTCTAAAAACAAAATATCTTTTAAATGCTATGAAGTGTGGGGTAGCGGTAGATGTATGTGCTTGTTCATATATGCACAGTTACCAATGCACGCAAACGCATACATAAGAACATGTTATACATGGAAAACATTTTTACAAGTCCACTGTATTGAGTGAATTAGATACAAGCGTTGAGGTAACTTCCCAAGAAACCAGGAAAACAGGAGAGTTGCTCCCTTGTTGGCTGTCAGACATGACCTTAATTAAAAAAACAAACCTCTATTCATGCTGAAAAGCTGCCAATAAAGAACATCCAGACCATATGCTACACATCAATACTGATGTGCTTTCATGCTGCCATTAAGATTCCAATCTATATTAGAACATACTTTCAAAAGGAGGCAGTCATACAAGGCTACTGATTTGGAAACACTTGTAATGATTTAAGGCATAATTATTTTGAAAGAGACTAAAAATGTTGCTGGAAGCTGCAGTAATGGCTTTTGTGATACAAAAAAGAATATCAAAACAGCATTAGTGGATTGAATTAAACAAAAAAAAAATAAGTTTCCTGTTGTGAATCTGTTTTTCAGGCTTTTGTATCTGAAATCTCTACATGAGTTGCAAGAGCTGAGCAGACTGCAGCGACAGCCATCACTTGCTCCTGTTTTTCAGAGTAGGAGACCAGCTCTGAGATGGCAGGTACCTTCAGAACTAAGGTGTTAAATGAAGATGAAGTTGAACAGATTTAGCCTGAAGCTTCTGATGCCGAATAGGAATTGACTACATAATAAGTAATAGCATAAGTGCCTGAACAGATAAGAATTTACTGCACAAAAGCATTCTGTCTTGTTCCCTTCCACACAATATCGATGAACACACTTTTATAAGAAAATATTTTAGCAAATCTATAAAGCCTATGGGAACCAGACAGTCTTTAAAGCCTCAGAACATCGGTCAAAGATTCATTTGTCTGTAAGATAAGCACTGAGTCCAAGCCAGTCACCTACTCATTTTCCACAACCGTTTTGTGCTTATGATGTCCAAAACATGAAGAACCACACATTTTCCCATGGCTTTTTTTTTTTATATGGATTATGAAGCAGGCTTGGACAACTCAGCTTATGTTAGTTGTCTAGCTTTTGGGTAACTAAGTGTATGAACTGAATCCCAACACGAAAGTCTTAGAGTTCAGTTTACACTTAGTTTGTGACAAGTTCAAAATGATGTTCTAGCAGATAAATCCAGTATGTTCAACTGAAGATAAGATTACTTGTTGCTGAAAGCCCTTGCAGACTTACTCCAAGGTACCTCCTGTCCCCCTGCAGCTCTGCTTTAAGTCCAACAACTTACAAATTAGCCCAGTCCAATAGAGTCACTTACACATGGTCTAAAAAGTGTTATGACACACTTAGTTGTGGACTTCACAGCTGGATCCCATGAACTATTAAATGCTGAAGGCCACTGTCCCCACAAAGCTTCCCCTCAGGTCTGTTTCAGTATCAAACAATCTCTGGTGAGCCATTTGTTTGTATGAATAAAACATATTGCATTCGCCAAGCATCTTACGTGTTTCAAATCCACGTACTGAAGAGGAACAACTTAAATAACAAGGTTGGAAGTCTGCCACCGTCAAAGCTATGGAAGTTTGTTTAGGTTTTTCTGGAAGCAAGAAATAAGAGCTCTGGAAATAGGATATTCCTCATCTTCTACCCCAGCAAGCATTAGCAACTCCTTTCCACCCACTCTGTCATCTTCTGATGCCTACCACTACTTCCAGAGTTATAATTTGACTTGATGTTTCTGTTTAAATTCTGTTTAAATTCCAAACATCCTCAAGAGACAAAAGAGAAAGGAAATTAAGGGGAAGCTCATCCTTTCTTCAGGACTGCTTTTCTAAACGATCTATAGGTCCTGTTCAACCCAATCAATTTCCTGGCTACATTCAAAAGATGAAGTGTATTTTTTGTTTCTAAATCTTAAGAAACAAAAAGTGCCACTTCTTCTGCAAGCAAAATATTAAGGACCTGAAACACATTTGCAGCAAATTAAAGGAAAGAACAGACTTGCTGCAGTTTGTATGGCTTAATAAGCAGCACTGTAAACAAGACAAAATATAGGGGCTGCACGAGGGAGGGTAAAAGAAAGTGCTAAGAGGACCAGTAATTTAAGGCTTTGTAAACAGCAAACACTGTGGACAGAATTGCATACTACCTAGTATTGAAACAGTAAATAAATACATTTTCTACCAGCAGCAATCACCCTTACAAAGTCTTATTATTCTCCAACAAAATTGTGCGAGTGAGGTGGTTACTCTCTTTTGGCAGCACTTGACTCAATCGTTAGGACAATAACATCATATTATTTTAGAAAACAGATGTAAGACCTGAAGAAACACCTTTCGCTAATAGGCAAAATCCCCTGAATTAAAAGAGTGCAAAATTGTATCTAGCAACATAGCACGAAATACTATCTCCTGCATGTTTCATTTGCAAGCAAAACTGTATTTGTTTCACCGACCCAAACTTTACAATCCTTCCTAAAATACAAGTAATGCAAAGGTCAATCCATTTTAAGCTCTTCCCTAGCAATAACCTGCTGCTGACCAAATCTTGCATTAAGTTATACACTGTCTCGTCAATGTGACTCGCAGAATCCGGAGGGAACATTGTGTTCTTCAGGTGTCAAACAGTAGGATTTGGAGACACAGGGTTTATGTGTGTTCGTGAAACATAAATATAACCTTCAGATTCTTTGTTACTTCTGACAACACTGAGGCAGCGTGGCCTTCAGAATCTAGGGTAAGTTTTCTTTATTTAAAAAAACATCATCATACTACTTGTGAAATGAAAAAATGTTTTTGAATTGTTGAGACACGATAAACATGTAATACCATTTTTGCTCAATTTTCAGAGTGGAATCACGCACTTAATATATCTCCATGGTCCTGTATACAAAATATTTCAGCAGCTGCATAAATTACATCATAATTTTCCTTATTTTTGAATTTCCTGTGTCATTTTTTTTAACACTTGAATTCCAAAGCATAATTAAGTCTCTCATCCTGACAGTTGCAAATAAAATCCTCATGGTATGAAAGGAATGTGAATTAAAATGTAGACAGTTTGAAATGATAACTGCAAGAACTGTGAACGCTTCTGCTTGCCCATAAAATGCATTAACTTTGACACCCAAATGGAGTACTTTAAATGCCAACCATGTTAACCATTTACTACAGATCAAGTTTACCTCAGACTGATTTGTTTTGGTACCACTGCTAGATGAAACAATGAATAAGGAAGTGATGCTGCTCAAGGTTTGACGAGACCCAGAATGAGGAGCTAAAACCCTCCATGACTGTCAGGTAATTTCTCTCTCTGCACAGAAACTGAAGTCTGAGTCTTTGTCTGCATCATGATCATTGCAATACAGCATGGAGATGAGAAACCCAAGCAAGTTTTAACTTATCTAGCCTTGGTACCCCTAAGTACCAGTGATGCTGTTGCGGACTTCTCAGCACTGATGTAATTTCACTTCCTTCCTGCCTCCCAGAAATTTTAGGAATAAAATTTGTGTCAGACAACATGGAAATTGCCAGCTACCCCATACTTCAATACAAAACATTTTTATTGGACTCATCGCAATGCAGATCATTCCAAGGTGAATCAGAGAGACAGAAAGGTGAAAGGGATCAAGAAAAAAATGTTTCTTAAAATGTCATACAGTTTATCATCTCACCTGATAAAACCTCTGAAAATGAGGGTTTGGGATTTTGCTGGGCTTAAACAGGTCCTCAAAAGTTTCTCCATCATCATCTTCATAAACCAAATTCATAGAATCAATCAAAGAGTCGACTGCAGATAACTGATCCGCTAAGGCAGCAATTGCATATAAAAAAAAATAAATACACTTGCAGATGAATGCATTTCCTGAAACAATTTACAGATGAAGCTTCACTTCACAATGGGAGACTCTGACCAAATCATTAAGTGTCACAGAATACACTGCATACATAGATGTGCCAAAAATGAATATGGGTAGAAGACACAGAAATAAAGACCCTGCTTTGCTTATGGACTACAATGTAAAGTCAAAGAGGATTTTTTTGTTGTTATTTAAGAGCTCATTTACTGCTGCCTTCCTGCTTCCATTTGTCTTCTTTTGAAGATGTTTTTGCAACACGAGGTTTATAGGCCACTTAGAAAATGAGAACAATTGATTTGATAAACTAAACTGAGTAAAATAAATTATAAAAGTTAGGATTGCGAAATAACTCAGTTCACAATAGTCAACTATTGTTTTGGTAAAAACAAGTTTTAGACTTGTTCTCGAACTGCTAGTTATAGGTAAGAAAACAAAAACTATTTCAGAAACAACCCAGCAAGCTTTATATACCCTGATGTGCAGATAGATCACACAACAAATTAAAGAATTGGGAGTAGATTTCAAACTACATTCATTTATGCTTATTACTGTGAAAATTCACAGAACACTGAATCAAGCGTTATATGGCTGCATGTTCTATGACTCTCCAAAGACACCCTCCCTTGTACCTGAACACCATTAAGTGTATGCTTCAAAAAGACATCACACCACAGAAAATACAGTTCAGCCTTTTTGTCTTTGTACATTACATCAATAGGCCACAACACAAGTGGCTGCAGAACCAGCTTGGAGCTGATTCCTCTATTCTAATCCTAGCTAACTCATCACATATTGCAAATCCCATACAGTTTGGTCATCTCTTAGAAATGAGCTCAAAGATCAAGGGTTTTATGGAGGACTAACTCTCAAATGTGTGACAAAATCAGATAAAATCTGAGCCAGAAGGCATTCAACAAGACAGCTTTAAAGGACTGCCTGCAAACCCCTCAAGTCTGCTCAGCCTGCAACTAAACTGCTGAAGTATTGTTACAGGCTTCATGCTTCACGATGACATCACCATAACTTATTTCCAAAGGACTGTTTTTTTCTAAACCCAAATACTGACAAGCTGTATGTTTTCATTGGAAGGCCAAATATCCTAGCTATTTTAGAATGTCTTAAAAGAAGAGCGATGAGGTACTTTGTCAAGTTGCCCAGGAAAGGACTATCTTACCTGTAGGAGTGAATTTTTTATTGTTTTTCAGGGATGAAAACATGTATTGTCTTACATCTTCCATGTATGGTAATTGCACATAGATGAGACACTGAGCAAAATGAAAGTAAGAAAAAAATCAAGAAAGAAGCAACTGAGCCTAAAGAAATACAAAGTATCCCAAAGTGCCCTATAAGGGCAATATGAACAATAAAAATTATTGTATCTAATATCATTGTATATCAATGTACTTCAGTAAAACATTTATAGAGCAACACAGTTTTAAGTAGTATAAAACAAAAGATGATTTAAGAATACAGCTATGGCTACACTTCTAATCTTTCTATAGGCCAAATAAAGACATTTGAGGTCACCCAATCCTTTTTCTTATGTAGATTTCCATCCAGCCACACTTTAAATATCCCATACATTGTAGCTCTGGGAGGTTTTATCCCAGCTTACTGCATTTCAAAGTCATTTTTTCCTAACATTCTCATGCTAATTTTCACTTTATTCAGATACCTCCTCCAGTTCATACCACCCTAAATAATTCCTTTCCATCCTTTATGTTTATAACCTTCAAAAGCCTGAAGACTTATGTCCACCCCCGCCTTAGTCATTGCTTAGCCATGCTATATATATTTAGCTCTTTCAATAGTGTCTCGTAAGAAAGATCGGTGGAAACATGCAGCAAAAATCTTACAAACTACGTTGCTTTTGGGTCTCATAACTTTTAAAGAAATTATTTCAAATGTGATTGTTAGTTAATTTTTTAAGAAAAAGACTAGAAGTTTTGAACTTATTTTTAAATAATCTTTTCAAGTAAATGAATATACTACTGTCTTCCTGACCCTCCATATGAATTTAATCAGTAGCTCTAAATGCTGTTAGCTCCTTCCCTCATTCCCTGTTGACTCAGAAGCCTAATGACAACAGTGTAGTTGGAAGTGCCTGAAATGCCAGTTATAAATTCAAATTTTGCACTACCAAGCAACCCAGAGATAATTCTGCAGTTAGACAATGAAATAATCTACCACAACTTTGGATTGTACTCAGAAAGGTAGTTAGTAATACAGACAAGTTATCATTGTTTTCTTGCTAAGTACCTTTCTTAGATGCCAACAGACTCAGATTTCCAGGATTACAAAATTAAACTATTATTATTAAAATATAAATTATTTAAATCTCTAATATAGAGGACAGTATAATTATTTACTACGTTCTTGTCCTAAGACTTGGTATTATTTCATAAAATTACTACAAGAATCACATTGGCTTCCTCTGGTATTACACAACACCGCCAATTCAAATCGTTCAGTTATGATCATTTATTAATTAGCATTTGCAAAGTAACAATAAGGAGGCTCTCTAAACAAGGAAAAAGTGAAAAATTACCTCATACGCATCCTTAATATATGGAAAAGCCACGCCAATTTGTGGGTTACATCTTGCAGCATAAACATAACGCACTATAGCTACTACTTTCAACTCATCCAATGCATGAACAAGGGCAGAGAAAGCAACTGCTGCATTCTGGAAAGAAAATAAATCTGTAGTCATGCAAGTTCTCATTAGTCTGCTGAAATACACCTTTCACAGCAAATTCAACAGCACTGACTTAGTCAAAATTACTTGCCATTTCAGCTATAAATGACACAAGCATTTTCATGTTCAAGAAAAACAAAGTTCAAATCCCAACATAATAGTTTGGCCATTGAAAGCTAAGGATAAGCTTTAGATCCTGCACATACCATCTTTTTCGCTAGGTGTGAAAAGCTCAGAAGTTTTATGAGACAGAGAGAAAGGACAAGCAGTTAGACCCTTAAAGGGAAGGCATCTCAGCTCTCCAGTGAAGCTTTTACTTCTTATGTTTAAAATAATTTGGAGGTGTGGTCTAAACAATACAATGACAAGGTGCACTCTTGGTATATATGAAAATGGCTTTAAGTACCAATTCCAGGTTCCCCATGCACAAACATCATTATTTACCAGTTTATCACTGCCCATGAGATATGGCATTCATGTGGGGTCTAATCCAAAGTCTTTTCATGTTAATGGGTAATGGAACAATACTGTAAGCTGCATTAAGGATCTCTGTTTCATTGACATAGAAAGAAGGAATAATCTCAAGCACCACTACTATTCTTTTCTGTTCCATGGTAAATTACTTTCAGTGTTAAACTTCAATTCACCTTACCTCATCATCTTTCGCTGCAAAGACCTTGAGAACCTGGTTGCCCATGTAACAGTGCCTCTGAATCTACAGATTCAAATGATCAGGGGTTAGCTTGATCTAAAACAGATGTTGCTAATGTACCTGGACCAATTAAATTATTAAATAACCAAAGCATTAATCAAATGAGAAGCCACAAACTTCAATTACTGTGCATATAAGCTGAAGCCCTGTATGTGTTTCATAACTCCATTTATCACTCAGTATGGATACTAAGACATATTCCGTAGGACATTCCCTTGTCCTTCCCACAGATGAGCAGGAATGAAAGACTACAGTACTTGCAGCTATTACGAGTCTGGATATCTCTGTAATGATTCAACAGTCAGTGTGAAAAGCTACAGCAGTTAACAGAACACCTAAACTTAACCAACACTATGCTGTGTCTATACTATCAAATTTTGCTAGCAAAAATAAATGAAAAAGGAACTGAAGAAAGGCACATCCTTAATTAATAAAGCTACTTCAACAGCAACAGGTAGTATATACAGCTGTGCTAGCAAAGTACTTCTGATAGTGGTTTAGTCACTGAACTTGGAGGTGTTTAAGGAAAGGTTGGACCTGGTGCTTAGGGACAGGGTTTAGTGGGTGACATTGGTAGTAGGGTGATGGTTGGACCAGATGATCCTGGAGGTCTTTTCCAACCTTAATGATTCTATGGCTGACGAAAAAAAAAAAAAGGGCATTGCTCCAACAGCTGGAGCTGCAGAGGCTGAGACACACCCAGAGAATCACTGCAACAGCAGAAAAGGGGGGTTGGAACTAGATGGTCTTTAAGGTCCCTTCTAAGCCAAGCCATTCTATGACTATGAAAAGCTGTCACAAAAGACTGCACATTACTAAGAACGCTAGTTAAAATGACCTTTCTTTGTTAAAGAAAATCTCTTCAAATTACACCAACTCCAAACTACCTGGAGTTCCATTATGTAGCAAATTACCATAATACTGTTGAAGTCAGTGACAACTTAGACCTGAGCAGATCCCTTTTATGTATTACAGAACAATTCTTGAACTCAAATTACTCTACCTGCAATTATTCTTTGCTCTTCTGTCTTAAAAAGCTGAAGCATTTTATGTTCAGTATGAATACCCAGATATGTGCATCACTGCACTTTTTCTGTTTGCCAGAGAAATTGATCCTTTGTAATATTTTCAAGTATTATTTCTTGATTTACAGAGCATTGCTTATAAATTAAAAATCAAAAGTTTAAGCAGCCTCTGATCTTTTTTCCTGAGGGATATGAATAACTAAGAAAATAATACAAGGTGGTTCTACTCCTTCTTTAATTATGCATTTGGAACTGCTCCAGTTTCTCCAGTTAACTCATCTCTTCTCTAAAGTTTAAAAAAAATAATAAAACCAAGCATACATTTGGATAGTGTTAGTATTATGACTCCAAACAATAAAATTCAGGAGCCAAAGGATAAGGAAAGCACACAACTTGAAAATTCTAGTAGTATATTCTCCTGATCTGTACAAAGTAATTATAATCCTGCAATCGCACCTCAATAACTTCATTCCACTGAGGTATTTGCAACCACTATTAGGCTTAATTACTCACACTCCCAGTTACAGGACCAGAGCACACACTGTTTAAAATGTAATTCCGTTCCTGTTTGTTATGAAATTCAGACAGGAGAAGCACATCATAAAAATTGTCATAAAAATTGTCAAAAGCAATATTTTGTGCATTGAAAAATACAAAAATGATTTCTTAATTGTTCGAGGCATATTTATGTGAATCAAAACATTATTCCTACCCTAAATTATATACAGGCAATCTGAAAGTGTTACCACACTCCTGACCAATGGTGGAAAAACATGCAAATGAAATGACTGCTCACTTACAGGAGCATGATACTTCTCATCTGCTTTCAACTCAGTTTCTCTTTTCAATAAAAGTCAGACTTCAAGTTGAAATAGGAGGCAAGCCTCCAGCTGAGAAAGCACCACACACAGTGAAACAGATCTTAAAGAACGAAATGAAGACAGTAAGACTCAGCTGTTAACTAATAAAATGTGAAAAGATAAAAAACAAAACAAAACAACTCTTGTCTTATTAAAACTCTGAGTTCACAAAGTTTCATATGTTAGACCCAGTTCCTGGTACAGGGCTTAGCAGCCCCTGACATCTCTCTGCCCTGGCCAATTCAGGGCATATAAACTCAAACGTGATGCGTTTCCTTGATCAATTATTTTCAGTACATATGTTACTGTGTTACTTAACAAATTTAAATCCTGAATGTCCGCAAGGAGCAGTAAGGTTACAGGTCTCACTTAGGCTAGCTTCTAATTTTAAGTAATCAAATGTAACTTTCTAGCTCCTCGGGTGATAATACGCTTTAGATCATCACACTGCAATAGACTAACAACATACCTAGCAATACACAGGGTTATCTGTGCCACTTGCACTGCAGAGAAGAAGTACGTTTATTTAAAGAAATATATTTAGTTAAAAACAGTTGGGAGTTATCTTAGACAGATACTTCCTGTTTCATCATCACCTTTCCTTCCTGGCAAAGGTAATGATTCCTCAGCCTTTTATCAAGCATTCTATTTTGTAGAGGCAGTGAGACATTTCAAAGAAGAGCAGGAGGTCTGGGAGCCTTTAGAACAGAAGGCAGAGTTACCCTATGATTTTGTTTAAGCTCTGGGTGTTGAACTTTACCCTACGATGGAGTAAAGTTTCAGTCACCCTGTGCAATGTCCTGGAAAAGAAAGAGTGGATGCAGCTTACAATTTATAGAAATTACTGGCATTCACATCTCTGTATTTTCTCCTCATATATCCCATTTCAGAAAGGGTTTTTTTTTTAAGCCTCCAGGTGAAACGGATGACAAAATTAATGCCACAAGTACAGCTAAGTGCATACATTCACTAAAAAATTGAGATTTCATTAGGATATGGAGAGTTTTTGAGTGATGCTACCTTCATCTAAGTTCTCTCTTACGTAGAGAGAATGTAGAACAGAGTTCTACACTTAATTTTTGTTATAGTAGAAGCAAAAAGACAGGCACAGTTCATAAGCTAATACTTATGGAAACAAGAATGAATGGAGTTAGCTCTCAAGCTTTCTTTAACATTTCTCTAATGCTGAGGAAGAGGTTTCTTCTGTTAGAAAGTAAAAAGAACACACTCATGGCTGGACAAGGCCCAAGAAGGCTTCTACATAACCTGAACAGAAGAGAGACCACCTTCTGTTGCAGATTTGTCAACACTATTTAATTTACTCAGATGAAATGAGACTACAGTACATCTGCAGCCACTTTGTAGAGATCTGAGATCAGTGGCTCTTGCTTTCCTTGAACACCCAATGTCCATATTTATTAATGTCTCTTCTTCACATGACTACATACATGTAAAGTCTCTCCTGTCACACCTGACAGCTGATGCCCCATTCCCAGTACAATAAAACAACTTCAGTAAATTCAAATAGAAGTTACATGTCTGTAACAACTCAGCAAGTTGAATGGAAAGAAGTTTAGTAATGTACCTGAGAGGATCTGCTGAATCCCAAAACAGAAAAACATTTTGCTTCAGTTTTGTATTTCATTTGCTCTTCATCTTCTTTGGAAAAAGGAATGATATCACTCCCATAGCGAAACCCTGAAGAACAAGAGAGGAGCATCTGGTAAGCATATGGGCCTACCGTTCTAACACTGAAATTAGATCTCTGAATATTTTAACAATGCACGCATGCCCTACAGCTACACTCCACACACTCAAATTCCTTTCCCTGTTAACAAAAAAAGCACACACCCCACAGACACATTTTGTACTTTATGAACAGCACTTGCACCCCTTGTACATCATTTTATGTAACATAACTGCCCTCATAGAGAGCAGGAAAGCAAATAAGGGAACTGAACATTTTGCCTAACAAAGTTATGATCACAGAATAGATTTAAGCAAATAAACTACAACACTCCACACAAGTGTAATAGAAAAAACATACCACAAATTATGGAAAGGAAATGACACCACAAGGGATTCATAGAACAAATGTGTTAACAGTGGAAGTGAGATACACCATCACATAAGGGAAAATCAAAACACCCTTGCATGGAAAAGTGGTCTTTCTGTATATTTCTGTTTTACTTTCCTCACCTTACGTTGCAGGGATTCCCGCATGAATTAGGAACCTGTTAGTTTTTCAGCTATCACCTGTTCCAGCTGCTTTTTCCCCCACCCTAAGTTATAATACTCCCCCAGTAACATTATCACTTTATTATACTGTCACTGACATATCTTCAGGTGAGGGAACGAACAGAAGTAAATCCCCGGATGAAAAGCCTATATGCAAACAAATTTTCCTGTAAACTGAAAAGCAAACAAGCAGGCAGACCAAAAGATACTTTAGTATGTGTACTTCAAATGCAAAATATTGTCTAATTATGCCAATTCTCAAAATCAACACACAAGTCCATGAAGCATCTTTACCTATAAAAAAATATTACACCATTGACACAGAAATTCATGGTCTCTTTTGTTCACATAGAACTGCACACTGCTTCTGTTTACTAGCATACCACAGCCATTCACCAGCTGGGGCATTCAAGGACATCAGCAAAGAACACTCGCAAAGACTTCAAAATATTCATTATTAAAAGTGGATTTTTTTTTTCTAGATTTACTAAAAGCTTTGAAATTATATGTCAAAGAGTGCTAGCTTTTACCCATTATTTTTGTTAAAAAAATGCACTGATGTTGGTACATTTTTATTTGCTATTACTATAAAACACCTCTGCTAAAGTGCAAAGAGGTTAAATAAAAACCACAGTATTTGTCTTCTTTTTCCAATTTATTTTATTCTTTAACAGCAATTTCTACACTGTTATCTGAATAGTTCTGCCCTTTGTAGCTAATATGTTTGCCCTACTTGTGTGGGACTCAAAGAGTAAACTGGATAGAAAAAAAATCAGTAACAAAATATAGTCACAAAAAATACACATTTGATTAACTCCTCTTTTAAAAAGTAGATTATTTCATAACGCTTCTGGGACATTTAGTCTTCCCATGAACTTAATCTACTCAGCAAGAAACTGAAGGTTACAGAAGTACTCTGCATACTACTAATACAAATCAGACCGCTCATGAAATTTAAAGGTAAGTTAGTAATTTAAAGGTAAGACTTTTCAACACTACCCCTTCCTTTAATGGTTTTCTCTCTCATCTGCAGAACATCTAGAACAGTTGCCTACCTGGAAACAAAGCGCTATGAAAGTATTCATGTTACCACTACAACTGAAGATTTGAGGAGTAAAGGTAGTATGAATACTGACTACAGAATTGAGATGGTCTTCCAGAGTACAGTTTAGTAAGCTGTAGTCCCTTCCAACTTCCAGTTGGTGGGATTATTACTGCTAGTCCTATTAGTAGGAAAAATAAGAATTTTTAGAATATGCAAAGACTCATTATCTCTGTGTTCCAGTGGCTTACAGAGTTTGCAGTTCACAGACTTCTAACTATACAACTAAAAAGCACTTAGTTGATTTAAAAGTACAATCTATTATCTTTGGTTTGCCTCCAGGGTGCACATAAAGGAGCCATACCTTGAATGGTATCATCTTTCTGAACCTCTGTCTCGTCGTCATCATTCAAGCAGTAAACAGTTTCTTTTTGTACATCTTCTTTTTTGAGGGTTTTAGCATCTACAACTGTCCACATTTTTTTCACCTTCTCTTCTGTAAGCTTTGTATGAGAATGTAAAGGAATATTAACATTTCAGTTGGATACAGAGTGCTTACTACAACACACAAAAAAAAATTCTTAGACCAAGTGCTACATTATTTTGCCACGGAGGGAAGTATAATGACAGCCAAAACATACGTCCCTGACTGCTACCGCAGTGCTCTCAGCACACTGTTTTATCTGTATGAGAGCTGTCAAACACTGAGCTATATCATACTGACTGCATTCTTGCCTTGGTTGTTTGTTAAAATCATGGCTAGGTCATTTGTGAAAGTCTTTTAGTCACATGCTAATATGCAACTTGCTCACTAGGTATTTTACTTCCTACACACACACACACCTTTTTACAAAGCATTAAGGACATGTTAAAGACAGAAGAAGACTCAACACTCAAAAAGCCCATTTGTCCAAGTTTTGCATCCACATTACCATACTACACTATAAAAATGTTACCGCAACTTCCCCGAACAGCAGAAAAAGATACAAGCTGTATTACAGGACTGGGAAGGGAAGGAAGGAAGGAAAAATATATCTGCAATGAGCAAATGTTTCCTAACTACAGGGAAAGAAACACGCTTTCTTCTCTATTTAAGCAAAATTGATAGAGAAGTAAATGAATGAGAATAAAAATGGAGAACTGGGCAGAAAACAGAAAAAGACAGAATGGATTACAGCAGTAGACATCAGAAGTCTATTGCTAGCCCTCATCCAACTGCTGTGTGACCTTATACTAGCCACTTGGTTCATGTTGCTTGTTTACAAGCTTCATTTATTTTGTGTGTGAATACCTTTGGGAAGGGACTCTGTGGATTTGTACAAGTCTAGAAGAATGTCCTGATCATACATATTTATGAATAAGTATAAAAAGAAAGCTGGCAGCAGAGAGCTCTCTAAAGGCTAGTACACCTATCTTTCAAAATCAAATATATGTTCACTTCTAAAAACATCATAAACCTTACAATATTGGTCAGACTCTTAGTCTTGGATTCAAGTAACAAACAACAAACCAACCAATCTCCATCTCACAACGTTCATCAGTACTGCCACCCTACAAAGTTACCTAATAATTCTTCAGTTACTGGAATTTTGCACATTTTTTTGTGCTTAAATACACTTCTTCCTAGCAGTGTGTGAGGGAACCAAAGAAACTACAAGGGAAACAGACAGCACATAAGATCTGTCAAACAGTATAAAGCAAATAAGCCAAAAAAATAAACTTTTTTCAAGTCTGAAATAACAATAGATGTGACTTGGAACAATAGCTGGTAAAACTTTCACACCCACCGTTTTACACAAACACACATAATTCCTCTCATGCCTAGGAGTTAAGAAATACATATTAAGTCCCACTGAGCTGCAGACATTTCATTTATGCTGAATGGAAAGCTTCACACAGGAGCAGGTTCATCAACTTAAACACCATTAAGCTTCACAGGCTAGACAGCAATTACTTCTATTTCTATACATCATGAATTTTTGTTCTTTAACATATATGTACAAGGTGGTGCAGCTAAGAGTTGCTGTGGGAACCACAGTTTCAGATGTACTAACTTCTAAACACAAGATCTCCACCGTTACTGTTTTGGATGTTTAATGTCTCTTTCCTTAAAGGTTAAAAAATTTAAAATAAAAACGCAGCTGCACCTAACTGCTTGCTAAAGTACACTAAAACATACAATTTTAAGAACTTACTGATTTGTAGGCCACAATCCTTATGGACAAATGGGAACCAATAGTTAACTGGCAGGACCAAGCTGCAGGTCTTCTTTCTATTTTCTTAAACATTGAAAGACGCTCCAGGCTCTCTCTAAACGATGGAATCAAGAAAACAGAAATGAACTCTTTGGTGAACTGTAATAAAACAGTGCAGACAATACACTCTCTTCAAGGAGATGCAGCAGCCCAACTGTTTCAACTTAAACTGCACGAAGCATTATAAAATAAACTGTGTGAATAATCTTGTCATTAACCATTGTCAGAAGAGAGAAGGAACAAAAGAGGCGGCACAATAGATTATTCCCATCTTGAGCCTTTCTGATGGTGTGACATTAGGGCTTTAAGACAGCACTATAGGTCTTGTGAGGAATCTACACAATTGCTTATTAAGCATTTTACATTTATCTGTGCTCACCCAATTAGGGCATGTAGTTAGCTGAACAACCTAAATTAGAAAAGGCTTCTCCAGGTGGTGAAATGTTTTCTGCAGTGGAGGTGAAGAAATAAAGAACCCAGTTTCAATTAACTGGATTTTGTTTGTGTGGTAATTAGCTTTTGACTTTTTTTTTTTTAATACAGTGCTAATGAACTCATTATTTCCAGAGCATTCAGTCAGAATGAAACAAGTTACTCTGAATATTTCTCACCTAAACAGCACATGTAGAAGCTCATAAAATAAAAAAAAAAGGGAACTTTAATGAATTTATACCAAAAAGTGTTTATTCAATTGCTCAAATTTTAGCACCGTAGTCCAAAATTTAAAAGCTGGAAATAGAAGTGATTTATATTCTATTATAGTAATATCAAACAGACTTAATCGTTGCACACTAGAATAGCAAACTGTATTAGCTATTTTGCTATGTAATTTCAGTGCAGACAAAGTGCTCAAAAATGTCATTTTTATTGCATGATGAAGCAAAACAGCATTGACCTCACCTTTTTCACATCATGATAAAACCCAAAATTTACATCTCATCGTTGAAAACGTTTGTCTAGCAGAAATTAAGATCAGCTCTTAAAAATATTAAGAGAGTGTTCCACTTGCTCTTCTACTTTTCAACTTTCTTAGCATAAGCAGCGTTGTTTGGTTTTGTTTTGTTTTTTAAATTCTAACAGAAGCACTATGAAAGGAAAAACCACACTGGGATTTTATAATGACAAACATTAAATTTCCCTGTTTTCTTTCCCAGAACGAAGGGAGGGAAGAAAACCACTTTTTCTGACAACAGAAGCATCAATATAAGAGTTTTAAGAAGAATTTGTGACTACATTATTAAAATTACTGCAACACATGTTCAAGGAGGGATGTGAAAATCAAATGCCTGAAAGTGACAAATGCCTAAAAAAGTCATCTAAGCTTAATTTATTAATTCTATCTTTTAATTTATTGTATTTATAGAAGAAAAACATTCCCTATTATGGAAGGCCATTCAGCCAATAGAATACTAGTAAATGCACACTAGTACTTTAAAAACATTTTTCCTCTGCTTTCCTTACACTCCCTCCAAAAAAATGAGGCAACAGAAGGAACTCTTGCTTGATAACCAGAATATCAAACCCTAAAACAACAGAAGAAAATTATATTGCTTACTTTCCTTGCATGACTAATTTATTTGCGTAAGACTTTTTTTTTTTTACGAGCAGGAATAATTAATATAGGAAAACAGAGAGTGCACCTGAGCTAGTAAATTATCATGACAGCTTTGCAAGGCTGACTTCTTAAAGCTTGATAAGCAACTGAACTGCATCTAAAACCTCACATATTCTTAAACAACTTAAGCTTGCATCTATTAGCCAAATGCCTGTTTAACCAAAGATTTTGGATTACCCCTCAAAGCATGGCACAAATACAGCTTACACAGTAGCAGGAGCCTGCAATAAAAAAACAAAACCAAAGAAGGGGCCAAGCCACAACGTAGCTTAATGCATATGGATTATTCTGAAGGATAAACGGGCCCAGAAAGATACTGCTTTTCTAGACAATCTTTTGATGCAATGACAAAACCTGCTTTTTTCTATAGACTCAGGCTGCCCTGCAGAGTAGTATGACACTACTGCTCAAGCAACAGTTTAATTGGCTGCTATTATACAAACCAGATTAGTTGGGCAGGGTGAGTAAAGGAAACTTCACAAATAAAATGATTAATAACAAACAACAACAATCAAAACAGTTGTGGGAGCTTGACAAACGAGCAAGTTACAAGAAGTCTCAGACCAAGAAACAAAGGCTATCATTAAATGCAAACGCCTCATATCACAGATTTCTACCCTTTCAAAAACATGCTTTAAAGATCTCATTTATAGAAACCTTCCCTCAAAGATGCTCAAACATTGAAGATGAAGGAAAATCAGTTTTCTTCTTTAAATGTATGTTAGACAATTTTCCACTGAAATCTGCAAGTTTTTCTATCTATTTTAGAGCTACAGACAAAGCTGTTTGAAAGGGTCTGAAGGTACAAAGTTATAAAATTCACTGACTTCAGTGAAACTGCAAGTGGCTTTTTATTTTTAATCTTTTGGGGTAGAAAATAGAAAATAAGTTTAGAGCATGATAAAGAGGACTAACTAAGTTTACCTGAAAGTATAAATTTCTTCCAGACCTCCTCCTTCATCCAAAGTATGCATCAATTTGGTCACCACATCAATTCCTTCCTTCTGCTGCTCCGTTAGCCCCTTTCTTTGGGAAGAATTTTGGTGCAAATGAGAATGTACACTGGCACTTGTATCTCCACCTCCATCATCATCATGCACTGGAAACGGCAGACTAAGAACACAAAGTAGTAATCAGAAAACTGATTGTTCTAATTCAGAAAAAAAAAAAAAAACTAACGAAAATTGCATCAAGATTCACATTTTCTATCTAGTTGCAGTCAGAAGTACAAAGAGCTTCATGGCTTGCAAAACACATGAATTAATAGTTCAGGTCTACTTGGCTTTGGTAATGTCTTGACTAGAGTGCTGCACCAATTCTGGTCATCATACTTCAGTAGAGATGTCTACCAAGAGGGAGGGATAAGAGTAAAGACAAGGCAGATTAAAAAACAAGATCTATAAAGAAACTGAACTGAAGAAAGCCCATAGAGAAGGGTGTCTGAGGGCAACAGTCCTAAATATAAGAGACTGCTGCAGAAAGGAAAGAAACAATCTGATCAAAAGGACTTGGATCATAACTGGAATTCATGGTACGTGTAATTCATATAAGTACTTATATCAAGCACATTACATATTGGTACTCCTCTATAGAAAAAAACATACCAAATGATCACCAGGTCCTTCAAGGTCATTATTAAAAAGAATAACTAGTTCCCTTTAAAATGGCATTCTGTATAACAGCTAAATCCGTACTTACAAAAACTGAAGTGAAATTCCTGTTTTCTTCAAGTTAGCAATGATAATTTCCAGCTGATCCTCACTGACAGGACTATTAAGGTCTGTAAACAGTTCTATGTGTCTCTTCTCAAATTTCTTTCCTCTTAAAATACAAAAAGAACATTTATGTATGTTGGAAATACTATCTAGAAGGCCTTTTTTTAATTCTTTGCTTACAAAAAATGAAACTATAATAATATATTTGTAACAACAACAACAAAATACTAGGAAGAAGCTGCTCTTTCATTGTTCTTATCGTTTAGGGTAAGTTTATACCTTTATATTATTCCCCCAGCACACTCTTACCCCCCAAAACTGAGGACTCTTGTGCTATGACTTTGCAAGTCACTAACTACTTCTAAGTAAGTGGAATTCTACCAATTTTCAACAATTAAGGTACAATGCAAATAAAGTACATTAGAGTGTTTATTGATTTTATTGGGTATTTCCTTTGCAGCTGTAAATCTGTCCTCGTGAAAATGGAACAGGCTTGCTGACAATTCTGTAACACTTGTTCTTGTGCCAACATTTTCCTACACCTTAAACAATGTTTATCTCCCACATTTATCTCCTACATGCTGGGTATTTACAAACAGTCACATTATCTCCAACAGCCTTTATTTTGCTAGGCTGAATGCACCGTTCTAGTTTTGTTTTCTTTTTTCTTTGTAAGATTTGCCACCACCTCTATAAATTTGGTAGGCCTTTTCTGTGCTTTTTAACATCTGAATTACTGTTTTTTTAAACACATCACAAGAAAAGTAACACTATTTAACACTATTTAAGTGAAGCATCAGTGCCTTGTATAATGTCATTAGTTATCTCATGAATCTTACTGAAAAGTTCCCAATTGAATCAAAGTTTACAGATTATCCAGAGAAGCTAGATGTCTCCTGGGAATTCTTCAATGGTAGAATTGTGTCGTGTGTTGTTTGGCTGGCTAATTTAAAACAAACAAAAAAAAAAAAAATCCATATTTACACATTAATGTAATACAAGGAATCAGATCAACTCCAAAGTGCAAGTTCAGAATTCTGTAAAGGGCTTTACACTACATACTTACACAGTTTCCTTCTGAAGCAAGTCCATACACACAATAATTGCATCCAGAACTAAGCAACATTAAGAAAAAACTCATTCAGAACATGAATCATGTCACAAAAGCATTTCATCTATGAAATGATAGTCTGCTTTCACCCTTCCTTCCCCCAGCGCTGACAAACATGCGTTTCAGGTAACAAGCAATGCTTTTCAAACATCTGTTGTGCAAGAGGTTCCTATATGACCTGTCTGGTTTGCAATCTTGACTCTTCCCCATTTATCTGATGAAACAGTAAAAAGATTGATTCAGGGCCCGAGTTTAACTGACAGTGAGGAGGCAAACCTGAACCCAATTTACAACACTGACTTCCAGTCTCCTACTTAGCTGAGTCAGTTCAAGTGCTCTACAACAAAAGGATACAGTCTGCTTGTTGAGAGCCTGGTTGAATCACAGTTTGAATGTCTTCCAGCAAATCAAAATCTGGTAGCATTAGTGACCTATGTACAGTGATGTTTTGGTATTGATCTTCACTGGCAAGGCCATTCCTAGTACCATCTGTGCCAAACAAAACTACAGCAACTTCATCTTTACTCTCAGCAAAAACCTGGAAGGAGAGAAAATACAATACAGATATAAAAACACAGGTAGATTCGTACACATCTATTTTAGACAGCAAGTTGAGCTGATTTTAAAATAATGGCAAGTACAGTGGATTTACCTTTTAGTTCTATCCTACCAAAATGCAATCCTACAGGGAGATCACTAATTTAGATCAAATTAAACTAACAGACTGACACGAGCATGTCTGGGATAAAACAAGTAAAATCAGTTGACTCATTTCTTGAGATGAGTCTTCACTGTGGTAAATCTTAAGAATGCTAAAATATTTTAGACAAACAGCTGTTTTTTTTCCCCAACCTGAAAAAGATGAGTGGCCTATTCAACTGCCATACCTCACCCATAAAAGTAGACCTGAAAGAGCACTGTTACTTCTACATGAAAAATGAGTAATTCTTGCTCATTTCTCATTTATATCAATTATTAGTAAATGAGAAAAATAACAGATGTCATTGTTTCCTCTCCCTTTTTACCAGTTTTCTTTTTTTTTTTGGTTGGTTGTGGGTGTGCCCCCCCCCCCCCTTTTTTTTTTTATACCACTGCAAAGTCACAAATACCTGTCGCTGCACAAATTTTGTCATAACCTTCTTGGCTTGTTCAAGTGAAGACTCCTCACCAGGATAAGAATTACTCATTGTAAAGCCTACATCCAGACACAGCACTATGGCCGCCTAGAAAGGAAACACAATACCAAATAACCATGTACGTGGGCCACTATAAGCATAGAGGGGTTAGTTCAGATCCTTGAATATACAAAACCTAAACATGATCAAACTACTTCACTACTGGTTCCTTTTACAGTAGCTATTAACATGGCCCAGTGGTGGAGGACAGAACCAATACAACTGCACTGAAATGCAAATCATTTAATTTTGTACCATGTTCCACATATCTTGGTAGAAAATACAAAAAAATCCTATCTTACACAATAATCTGTCAATAAAAGCAAATTCTATTCAACCCCATGAACACATAACAGATTCTAAAGGCTCTTCTACACCAGCAAATAAAATCAGAGATGCTTCAGTTGACTATTACCAGCGCAATACAGTATACCCATGTAACACAATAGCAACTCGCTCAATCTAATTCAAGAACACAAAAATGACTGCACTCCTAGGGTTTCCAGCAAGAGCCAGAACACTCATTGCTACTGGAGGTGCCTCTGCAGTGAGCGCCAGTGCCTGCAGCACACAGTGGTAATCTTAATGCATTAGAGGAACAAATTCCCATTTCAACTTAGGGGTTTAAATCCCACCAGCCAGCATACGTGTTTGCATTTCTGATCACTGCTTTAACTGAACTATATGCAACAATGCCTAAGTCTTCTCCTTAACTGATTTATAAACTAGCATACAAATAAAATCAAATTGCTTCTTGTGAGTTCTGTCATTAAACATTTATTATCTGCAGTGTATTGTCCATTCAGGTAGCCTTGTTAATTTCCCCTAAAGTTTTAACAGACTCTACTTACCCTGTTTAATCTAAGCAATTTTACAATCCAACTAAATGAAACTACAAGAGGAACTCAACAAAACTATGCCCTGCATCTCCAAAGATACTGACAACAGGCCAGTTCGTATCTGTTGTCACTGATTAAACCATGGTTGTTTAAAAACATGCCAAAATCTTACCTAGTAGACAGCAAATAGCTTAAATTATACCACTTATAACAAATTATCATTTGCTGGAATACAGGAAATTTATATATTACCTAGTGTTTTAAAATAAGAAACTGGCTTCAAACAAAATGCATATAAATCTCTACAAAGTGAAGCTGCCAAAAAAGGTTGTGAGCAATAAAGCAGAAAACTGAGAATCAAGAGATATGAAGTGTATAGAGTGCTTTTGGAGAGGGGATGAATAGACACAAAAGATGATAAGGGTTGGCCTCACCTAGTTTGCATGGCCCCACAAGTACCTTTTAAACATTTAGCCCTGATTATTTATGTCCCCTAAAGGGATATATTTTTAAAATGAACTTTGTAGGAACAGTTTGCCAAGTTTATCTGTTTAATACTTTGCATTAGCAGCTCTCAAACTATTTTATCTATCTCCTTTTCCCAAAATATACCATGTACATCTCCTGCCATTTTAATAAGCATTGCTTCAGCTCCCTTCACATATACTGCACAAGACAAGGCGAGGAAGAAAAGAAGGCTCAGCAGCAGGTCTCCACAAGTCATCTAGCAGGTTAGTCCTGTCTCAATACCCTATTGCTCACTCTACCTTCACTAAGAGCTTGCCTGGGAGCCAAGAATTAATGTCCGCGGCAGCCAGGTCTGCAGAGGCCAAGAGCAGAATTGGGGCAGTAACCGAGGCTGCGCTAGCTTCTCCTAAGAGCCTTGTTACTGCTCACCTGGCTGCTTGAAGAATGACTCCACCAGTTTCAGTAACTGCACACACACTGCTTGTTGCTGTCCTGCCTTAAGACAGTCTGTTGTCCAAAGTGTAACATGCTCTTTACAGCTGGCAAGATGAAAGCAAAGAAGCCGAGCAGGTGCTGGTGAGCTACCGTTTTGCAGGAAAGGAAACACTCAGGCACCAACCACCAGCATGCTTTTTTGAAAGGCAGCAAATGCCGAGCCCTGTCCCAATAAGGAATCCTTCTTCAGGAAGGGGACAGGGCTCTTGAACACATGAAATTTTCAGTAACCCTCCTCTATATGTCTCTTCATCTGTTATTAATCTGCCTCGGGGCATCTTATCTCTGAGCATCCAGGTCTGCCATTTTCAGATGCAGGATACTAAGCTACCTTTGTAAGATGCTCAGGATGTGCCACCGCAGGACCACACTGACGCTAGCTCAGGTGTACCAGCCTGCTTCACTCAGGGTGAAAGTGACAGAAGCCCCCCTTTGCCTCCAGCCTCTCAGTGCTACATCAGTTTTAGCACCACCAACTGAGATACCAGGCTGCTGTTACAAGAGAGACCGCAGCACAATTTCTCCAACAGATCTCGCACGCGTTTGTAATACGGTATCACCATCCCTGTTATTTCAGGAAGAGCACCGGCAGCTGCTACAGCCACATCCGCACTCCGAAGGCAGGAGCCCGGCAGTCGCCCCGAATTAGCGTCGTACCACCAGCAGCGGCCAAGCAGCCGCAGTTTCAGAGGTGAGTGGCGCAGCCCTGCCTCCTGTGTCGTAACACAGGGTCCTAGGGCTGCTGCCTCAAGGCGACGCCACGCAGACACCCGCAGGCACCCACCGAAAAGCCCGCAGGCAGCTCACAGCCACATCGGCGCAGCCCGGCTCCCCGCCCGCCCTCCCCGCTCCCCTCACCTTGCTGCGCGCCATCTTGTCCCGGCCGCCCTGCGCCGCGCACAGCGCCCGGCCCCCGGCAGCGCCACCCAGCTGCGGGCGGAGAGCGGGACGGGGCTGAGGGGACAGGCGGGGAAGGGTGGCTCGGTCCCCCAGCAAGGGGTACGCGAGGCGCTGTGGTCCTTTTTCTGCTGAGGAAATCCCCGGTGTCTCGCAAAATGTCCCCTCGGGGCTGGCCGCGGCACGTAGCCGAGACCGAGCCCGCTTCGGGCCGCTGAGGAGAGGCGCGGCGGCGCGGGGCTGTGGGGCCGGCCACTGACTGTGACAGTATCACATTCTGTATTTAGAAAAAAAGTCCCACATTGTCTATAATTATTCTCAAAACAGCGTGCGAAGTAATTATATTAATATAGCTACAAAAGAGTAAATCTCACACAAATACATTAAAAGCCTTGTACCAGAACACTGACCTTACAAAGGCAAGCACTTCATTTTTGTATTGAATGATATTTGGAAAGAAAAAGAAAAAGAAAAAGAAAAAGAAAAAGAAAAAGAAAAAGA
>NC_048899.1:28179336-28265886 GCF_011077185.1 Oxyura jamaicensis | reverse complement strand
TTATTTTATTTTATTTTATTTTATTTTATTTTATTTTATTTTATTTTTTTGTAAGATTGACTCCCAGGGAATTTTAAACCCGATTTCCTTGAATGTGGCACACTTCTGAAAAATTTGACACAGTGTGATGCTGCTGTTCTAAAAACCCCAGCTTTGATCCATTTTCTCTATCACAGCTTCCTCTGAGGGCAAGAAATCAGAAGGATGCAACCTGGGAACCATCAGACAGACACTGAAACTTTAGCAGAAAGGACCAGAAGCCAAGACTGAGCTTTAGAAAAGCTAATTATGCAGGAGTGAGGGAGTTTCTGAACCTAATCCATTCATGAGTCAATGCATTTTGAATGAAAATAATTAGGAAAATTAGGGAAATAACACCTTTGGATATAGTTGTGGGGAAGGGAACCCTTAATTAGTTTGCAGTGAATCTGAGAGGCATGGCACATCTACCCACATCTGTTCTGACGTGTGGTTGAACTCAACAGGAGTGTTTCAGGCATTTCTTTGATTCCTCAAAGGACCTGGCTTCTAAAAATGCAATTAGCAGCAGGACAGATGCACTGCATTTTGCCTAGCTTTGTGGTGGCTTTGCTGAGAAGGAAAAAGGTTTATTATTCCTATCACTTCCCACAAAGCATTTTAGCACAGTGACTGAGATTAGACTGTCTGGTGGAGAAGATATTGGCATGCTGCGGGAAGGTCACAGGCACTTTGCATTGCCTGGGTTTAAACTCTTTCCTCTCCATGGATCTTCCTCCTGGGCAGGGAACAGAGAGTTTGCCCTGGCTTGCTTCTGTGTAGGCATACACCAGAATCAAAGCAGGTGCCAAAGAAAGCCACAGCTTGTGTACTCTAATGTTGGCAATAGACCTACTTCCAGCAGGAGGTAGGACTAGGTTACCTCCAGAGCTCCCATCCCACCACCATTTCTATGATCCTGTGTCTGGATTATTTTGGTAAGTAGGCACTATAGCAATAAACTTGACGTGTCATTTTGTTTTCGTTGGAATAAGTTTAAATAAGTTGAAAGAAAGATTTGATGCTTTGCTGTTTATAATATCCAATGTATTCCAAAAGAACAGGTTTTTTTTTGTTGTTATTTTTTTCCAACTATTTGTTTTGATAGTTAGCTTAAGTAAAATAATGATATGATTTAAAGTTATAATATGTTGTGATAGCCTATAGAAAATGGTACCCTGAGTTTTTTTTTGTGGGGTCATCCATGACATATTTAGCTAATTAATGATTATGTAAATTAGTCTATTTGAAGAGAAAAATAATAGCTTTTTTGAGTAGTTTCCTAAGGTGATGTTGAAGGAGCTGGTGTTCATCTTATTTCCCTACTACTGGGACTGTAAATATGAGAAAGCTTATCTGTCATTAGTGCTAACTTTGATTTTAGCAACAAAGACAGTTGGCTCCTTTTTTTTTTTTTTTTTTTTTTTTTTTACATGCAAATGCAACATCCTGTGACAACTTAGTGTGAGACTAACAAATAAACAGCTTAATAAAGAAAAATAATTAGAATCCTCCCTCAACAGTGAAATGGATCTGCCTTCACAATCACCATGGGATGGGGCATCATGAAGGAAAAACACCTCAGAGAATGTGTAAGAACTAAACTTCTTGCAGCTTCGTGTTTACAGGATAGTGCTGTTTGTTACTGGCAGGCAGGCTGTGCTAACAACGTGATGATACCCTGGCTGATGCCAGGCCAAGAATGTCCCAGTAATTCTTGCTGGAGTGTCATCTTCCAAGTGAGAATGGAGTACGTCCTAGTTTATTGTGTGTATGATTGTAGAATAAATTCCCAAACAACAGCATATCCACAGCTGGACCCAGCAGGAGTGGGCTTTGCTGTGTTTTTCTCTTTCTCTCTGAAGTGCTTTGTGTCTCTGATAATTATAATTTGCGTTTTGAGTTGGAGGGGCATGTCTCCAAGGTGGTGCGATCCCAATGGTTGGGTAGGGAAGCTTCTTGGCAAGGAATGAAACTTCCATGAGGAAAACATGGAAACTATAAGTAAAATAGGCTGCTTATACATCATCCACTGAGAAAAATGATCTGGCCACCCCAAGCAAAGTGCCATGCTGCAGGTATTGTGATAAGCACCAAATATTAACAGTAATTGTATCAGACAGATAAATCCTCAGAAGTCGGTAGCCTCAGGGCTTTCCAAGATTTCATCTGGAGCTAGCTTCAGACTGTCACAGAGCCATTGGAGCTGGAAGCCTCTGAAATGGCCACAAAAACGAATGAGGCAGCAAGATCACTGTCAGCTCCCATCGACAATAATTTCCTTTCAGGTGAGAACAGCCACAAAGCCTCAGAGAGCAGATGCTTTCTCCCTGGGCTGAATTTCCTGCTTTCCTCCAAGTCTCCATCTTTGCACTGGGAGCATGGAGGCATTTGGGTTTCAAATATCCATGGAGTGTAAGGAATCACTGCAAAACAGCTTGGCAGTGACATGATGGCAAAGCGATCTGCCTCTGCTGGGAGCATGGCATCACACAGCCATGCTGGAGTGAAGGCTGTGGCTCTGGATGTCAGTTTCCAGATCTGGTTGAGTCAGCTTGGATAGGTTTGACATTAACATGGGCACATGGAATGATGTCCACACTGGGAGTAACATTGCCTTCAGCTTGGAAGATTGAACAGACGGAAACACTTGCAGCTAATGTTGTCAGAGCATGTGCACTCTGAGGGGGACATTTCCAGATTTTTAACTTCTTGTGGTCTGTCTGTTTCTTAATTCAGAAGGTCAAAAAACACTCCTGTGACTGTCTGGATTGATACTTTCTGTTCTACAGACCAGGCTGCTTCCCTGCATCAACACTTGTTTCATCAACAGCTTGAATGGAAAAGCTGTCCAGCCTTGATTCCACGTTTCCCAGTGACAGAAAATCATCACAAGTGCAGGTAGCCCTAGCTCTTAATTACCAGAGCTGTTATAAGCTTCCTTATTGTCGCACTGCAGCGACTAGTTGGGGGATCATTTCTGTACCGGACTACTGGTTTGTAGAGTGCATTGCTCAGGTTTTGTTCCCCACATAAGCAGCTTTTGCCTTGACCATCTCAGCTCTGAAGACCGACAGTTTGGCTCTTAGGTGGGAAGTATCAAGGACAGCAATTTAGCTGCATGGCTGAAATTAAAGGAAGAGCGGGAAACAAATCTGTTAAGAGTCACGTTTGCCCTTAAAAGGCAGGAGCCAATGTTCAGAAAGGCAGGAGCTGATGTTCAGGTCTTAATATTTGCAAATGTGCTGACAGCCATCTAATGAAAATGGGTTGTGAGTTGTCAGTGTAACTGGAGGCTAAATAAGCATGCTGTCATTCAGGCACATGAAATTCTGCGATGCTGACTTGTCTTGGTCTATAGGCTTCTGTGGTGGGTGTACCTGGGGCTTAGTGGCCTTTGTGGACCATGCTGCGAGAGCATTTGAGGGAGAGCAGCTCTCTGCAGAGGCACTCCAGGTCAACCTTTTCCTTGTGAAGAAAATGAATAGTGATCTTTTCTGATCATGTCTAATAAGTGCTCAGAGGTGTCTTGTCTCTGCAGCATGGTAAGAAATTCCCACGCTGTGGATTTTTTTTTGTTCTTCTATCTCATGTTATGAAAAGAAAACTTAACTGAAGAATCCCATTTTTAGCTCCTCACCCCAACCCTGGGCTGACTAATATTGTAGATTTAAGCCCTGAGAGTGTTTCTGTTTTCATCATAATTTTTTGGTTTGCTGTTTGCCAGCATTATTCCAGGGAATGACTCATATTCTCAGCACTGTGATGGATAGGAAGGAGGGAGTGCACAAGGCTTTGTTCCCACAGGCTGACTTAGGAACATGCAGTAATTTGAAGATTTGTCTCCCAGGGCAAGTGTGGCTCAGGACATTAGAAAATAATGGCCAGTCAAGTTTTTGGTTAAAAAAATAGGTTTTAAAAAATAAATGTATCAGTTTTCTGGGGAAAAATAGTTTTTGATTAAAAAGTGTGAATATCGTGAAGACGGATTTCTTTTCCAGTTAGCAATAAGTTAGCAATACCTCTGTAGCACCTACAGGCAGCTCTACTTCATGCATGCAATGTTTTCTTCTAGGAGAAGAGTTCAGCTACCCCTTGCATGTGTGCTGGTGGAACAGCCAAGCATCTTGCAAAGAAAGGCTCAACTTGTCCTTATTGATGAGTTTGGTCTCCATAAGTCAGTTTCCCTGTGTGTAAAATAGGTGCAGCTGCTGTGCCGCTGGGGTACTCCACAAGACATGGTCAGCTAAAGCTTGTAGACCTGGAGCTGAAAAATGCTGTTCCCTTGTCAGCAGTAAGAATAGTCTGTGAGGAACTTCAGGCTCCCTAGGTTTAAGTTCCTTAATCACAACATTTTTTATTTGATAGCTGCCTTCATAATACTCCAAATATCTTATTAGCTGCCTAAAACCACATCTCCATTGAGCATGGCAAAGAGGCTGGTGTGGGTGTTTTCTCTGCTTGGGTCATTGTTACCCAAGACCTCCTCTTTGAGGTAGCCCAGGAGTCTGGCTGCCACATCTCTTCATCACCTCAGGATGTGATTTTCTTGCCCTCCCTAGTTTGCTGACTGCTGCCTTGCTCTCTGCTCAGGGTGAACCCTTCCTAGGAGTCAACCTGGGCTGCACAAGGCAAACCAGGTAAGGTGGACACTCAGGCTAATCTGGAGAATGCCACCCAACTCTTCTTCTACAGCTCTGCAATATAGATGTATCCTTAGAGAACCTGCAAATCAAACCAAATTTCTTTCTCCCGCTCAAGTAATAAGGAGATTTTGTTGTTAACTGGCAGGTGCCACTTTGAATTTCAGTAGTGAGGCTCAAAATGGCTTGTATGTAGGTCAAGCATGGATAACTCCACTTACAAATGTGATTTGGAAGAATCTCTTCTCAGAAAGTTTTTCTGCATTTCTAGGTATATGTATATGTAGGCATTGCCAAGAGCAAAAAAGAAAAGAAATGCTGCCAGAAGCAGTGCGAATGAGGTCTCTAGTCCCTGTTTCATAACTGCAAATAGTTTTTAGATTAAAAAGACGAAAGAGGCTTAAATGTCTCCCTGCTGCTTATATTATTCTCAAATTCCGGTAAAACTTCTTCAGAATAGTGGGCCTCTGTGAATTTTAACTCCCTCAGAAAGAAATGAGTAGCAGCTCTTTAATCTATTCATGCATGAGAGAAACACGTGGAAGACAGTGGCCATTTTATGTGGAGGAGCATCATTTACTGAGTGCTGTTATGGAGACAGCTCCCAGAATGGGAATGTGATGGGAGAAGGGAAAATCATGATTTCATTTCACAAAAAGGATGAACATGTTCATAAAAAGAAGGTTTTAAGAATCACCCAGAAGATTTAAGAGTGAGAGTCTCCCTTAGCTGTTGGATAGTGCTGAAGATACATAGGTGTTTTTGAGGGTCTGAGCACAGATGGTGAATAACATGAAATGATGTGAGGGGCTTTGTGTGCATGGAAGCTTGCCTTGTGTTGTTGTTGTTGTTTAAATTTGAGAGTTGGTCTAATAATCCACTGTATTGAGTTGTTCATGAAAACTGTTATTTCCTGAGGTATAGTGCCATGTTACTCAAACTTACAACTATTTCCAGTGTACTCCAAATACTAGTTTCTTGCCCTGAAACAGGGTGCCACTCTCTAACAGCAAGCACAGATGAGTACTGGAATAAGTGGTAAGGGAGGGCTGTAAGATGCTAAACCCAGGAATGTTTAAGGAAAAGTAAGATAAAACACAAAGGTGAACTATATATACTTATATAGGTATATACCTATTTGGTCCATTTAGCTTAGGGGCTGAAATAAAACCTACTGAGATCCTTTCAGCAATAAATTTCTAGGCTCCTGCCTGAATACCCTTCAGTTGTGTGTTAAGTGCTATAACATCTGCCTTGTGAGGTTCACTCTTTTCTTCTCCTCACTAAGGGGAAGGGTAGGTAGTATGAGAAGTGTTGTGCTTTCTTTCTTTGGGAAGACTTTTGCCTTGTATTACCCTGTGCTTTTTTGGGGGAAGGCAAACTGAAAACATACCTGTTGCTTTGCAAAATATTTTGCAATTGTTTTTGGTCTTGTGGGAGTCCAATCCATCACACATAATCTGAGATAGTTCTTGTTTCTAGCATGGAAGAGATTTACAGTAGAGACACAGAAGACTGGCAGGGGAAGCTGCTGAGATTTCTCTTCCTAGCTGAATGTCTCTTCTTCAGACAGGATTCTGCTAAGGCTTTTTGTGCTTAATATCTTCAGGAGCAGGTGAAAGAATCGCAATGAAACTCTGTGGGATGTGTGAAGTGTGGGATTTGTGAATCTAACTGTGTGGGAGAAATCCCACTTTACAACAGTAGGTTTGATTTTCTGAGTACCCAAGTATGCAGTACGAGGGTCTCAGGACTCATAGAATGTATACTTGGAGACATTGGGATCCAGATGTTGTTTCACTTTCATGTTAGTACTAAGCAACTTTCCAAAAAGCCTCTCTGGATCTAACTTGAAAGCATGGAGACAAAACTGAAAGAGCAAACAGTGAAAAAAACCAAACAAACATGATTAATTCTATGTGTATAATGTTTTTACCCTTATTTATGTTTGTTTATTGCTTTTGGCAAAAGTACTTTTAAATTCTTAAATATAATGCTAATAGTGTTAGGGATTTATTAGGCTAGAGTGGATCATTGTTGTCATTCACTCAGACTTCCCACACACCAGACTCAGAGCCTTGAAGTCAGTTTGCTTTTTTTTTGAATTCCAGATGTGAAATGAGCTAAGAAACATAACCAACTTGAAAAGCTCTTCTGCCCCAGCAGAGCTGTAATTTCATTGCCAATTTATCAACTGGCAATAAACAAAAATGTTTATCTTCAGTTTGAAGAACTCAGTTTCATATCAAATTAGTTACAAGCAAATTAATTAGAAGCTTTGGATTTTCCTTTTTAAGGTGGTAAAGAGAAGAAAACATCAGAGAAGCAGATGTGAACCTTTCTAAAACCAGACTGTGCAAACAAGCAGTTGTGCAAATTGCAAGAGGCCTCTGACAAAACTTCATTAAGCAAGAAAGGTTTTTGTGTCTGTTTGTGGAGAAAGAAACTTGAAACTCAGGGGTTTTGATTTAGCCAAAATGCATTAGGCTTGAATCCAATGCCTTGTTTCAGTACTTGATGGCACTGAGCAGAACAGAGGAAGGGGTATAATTAAAAAGGAGTCAGGACAATTAAAATGAAGGAAAAGCTCCCTCTGTGTTCACAGAGACAGTGGCAAAGGCAGGTGATTAGGTTCTTTTTTTAGGATGGTTTTGGACTGGCAAAGGGAGATCAGCTCTTGTGAAAGCCTTGCTGTGATTTCTAATTTTTAGCCTTTGTTTTCATTTCTTCCACTCTTTCTTTACTGTTGTTATTGTGAAGAGGACAGAAAAAGAAGTGGGAAAAGACAGAGAAGTCAGAGGCTAAGTGTAAGTTTCCACTATTAACTAAGAAATAATAATAATAATAATAATAAATCACTATCTATAATTAGGGTGATTAACCCTCTCCCCCAAACTAAGATGCAGATTTGCAAAGGACCAGTTTCTTCAGAGATTTCAGGTGAATTTCTGATAGACAAAAGCCCAGATTCTATAATAAAAAGAATGTGTTGAAACTTCTATTTATTCTACATCATCCATGAAGAAAACTTGATGCACTTCAGAAAAGAAATCATTTTCATTACTGCCATTTTGCAGATGGACAGAAGTGTGAAATGACTTGACCATGATCATTCAGGAAGAGGTAAACCCAAATTTCATGGGCTCTGTGAAAACACAAACCCACCAGAAAGTTCCACTGCCCTCAGAAAGAGGCATTTATTCTCACTGGATCCTAGTGTTGTGATGGTTCAGTGAGTAAGAATGGGGGATCTTCTCCAGAACAAAGATGCTGCCTTGGCAGTCTGATGAGACAGGATGAAACATGACAGCGGTTGCCCAGAATGGGATTGAAGGCAGTGTCTGAGTTGCAATGTGTCATGTGCAATCCCAGTTTTATTTTGAAAGTTATACGTTGGTTGAGTTACTCTTAGGAAGTTTAGAAATAAACTTGTTATAAAAGCTTAAGAAACTAGAGGTTTTCCATGTGGGCTAATTAATATGGATTTTTAAGATCACTAGACCACTCTTTCCAGCATCTTTTTTAACTTAAGCTGCAGAATTTTACCTGTTTTCTCCTCAAACATGCTCAAATAAATCAAAGCTCTTTGATTTCCAGTAGGAAGCCTATAGTAGTAGAACAAGTAAGAAAATTGCCCATTTTTTGTTATCTCAAATATAACATATTGCTGTGAGATGGAGGAAACTGCCAAAGTACAAAACTGGAAAAAACAGATGCCTTGGAGAATAAAAACTTAGGAAGAAGTCTGGATATTGGGTGTAAAGACTTTCTTACCAGCAAAGAGAGCTAGGAACACCCCCATGCAGTTGTTTATTACTTTGAATTAAAAGGGAACAACATAGCTGAAATTAGCTTTATACGGCAGTGTCCAGACATGCAGATGAAGGAGTTATGTGGAATCAAAGAAGGTATGAGATTACTTCAGAAGAAGCAGTAGCAGGGAGAATAAATGCACTAGATAGAATTAGCAACAAATAATTGTCAGAAGTGGAACAGTCTGGTTTCTGCCTGGAAACCTATATAACTGAATTAAAAAAAAAAAAAAAAGAATCAAATAACTCTTATTTTACCATAACACGTATTCCATGAATAAGTCCTTGTAGTCTTGGCTTGAGGACATGAAGATGTGGAGAAACCATGGTTTTCTTTGATTTGTTACTGCTTTAACAGACATAAACATGGTTTAAAATATTCACTTTGCCTCTAGTTGGAGTTTGCCTGCCTTCAGGTTTCTGGCACTGGTACTTCTTGTCCCTCTGTCTGAAATTACTGTGGGAATTTAAATATGCATAGATGTAATCTTAGTGGTAATTACTTTGTTGGTCCAGTTATTTTAACTGAATTGCTAATTACCTGTGTCATGGTAATTAATTACTGAACTCACAGAATATATATGGAGACACCATACATAAAACTCTGGTTGGATGGGTGTTTCTTTTACTGTTATTCCATTGGCTGCTTTAAGCACTGTTAAGTTATCACCGGGTTATGGTTCTGATACTGTCGTTATAGCTTGCCAGCCACATTTTGCAAGAATATCTAGCATCACAATGAGTGTCCAGTAAAGTAGCTTGATTCATTAAGGTCTCTCCATTTAAAGCAGAAGAACCATCCCTGAAGCTAATCACTATGCACTGCAGAGAGGCTCTTTTGTGAGTGCTTTCTATGCTTTTTGCACTGGGGGAGAAAAAATCCCTGTGCGGAAAGAGAAAAGGTCTCTTGAGCATTTGTGAATGGACTGCTTCAGCCCTTCTCTGCTGCATGATGCAGCAGTTCAGCTCCTTTTTGTGAGGTGTGTGGAGGGGATACAGAGTGAAATTATGGTTGCCTGCAGCTCAGAGAGATCGGTGTCCTTCAGTACTATGTTCCTGTTTTCTAATGATTTGTCCAGACAGTTTTAAGTATTTTGATTCTAGATACAAATAATTCTGTATTATTTAGTGGATACTGCACTTAGGAGATGTTTCTCCAAATAGCCCAGAACTTGAAAGAATAATCTTGAATCTTACCTTCTCAAGCTTCGTGTACAAATCCCACCTATTCTATTCCATTCTAAACTTGAGCTGACCAAACTGAGCCATGAGTTGGTGGCAGACAAGCTATGAACAAATGATTGCTCAAGCATCTCCTGCCACAGCCTGTAAAACCCAAGTCCAAGAGAAAGAGTGAGACAGAAGTGTACTGAAGGGAGAGTTCACATCAGAGGCCACCAGTGACATCAAACTTTTATGTAATGCTGTGCCAGAGTTAAAACTGTGGAAAGAAGTCTCTGATTTACTTAGAAGTAACAAATATATCTTGGGGAAAAGAATCCTAATACAGCAAGAATCAATGCCTTTCAGGCTGTGTCAGGAGAGCAAAACTTCATGGGGTGTTTTAAAATCATTGGTTGATGTGAGAAGGAACACAGCAATCACTGCTGAGAGTAAAGGCAAACAAAGCCATAAAAATTAAACTGGCAAACTATGGAAGGTGCAAGGAGGTCTCCAAGGCTTCAGGGTAGGGCATTGGGGTGTCAAGGCCTGGGGAGTGATGGGGGTTTTGAGACAGGTAAACTGAGCTGTGGGAAAGTTAAATGGAGGACAATCCTGCTGTCATTCTAACTACAAATAGCAAATATAGAGGATGCTTCACAGAGCATATAGACAGTTACAAGATGTACTGTTGGGTTGTGTACCAAAGGGGAAAGAGGAATGATTCACATAGCTGAGCAGAGCAGCCTCCAGCTGTCCTGGCATGAAAAGTTTCAGGCACTAGTCAGAAAGTCCTGAAGTTTGAAGGTCTGAGATGTTGCCAGTACTTCTGACCTTGCTTTCACCAAGGAGCCCCTGCTGAGTAAATTTTAGTCTGGATCTTCAAAGTACAACAGTCACAGAACTCCTGCTGCTCCTGGTGGAGATATTCTGCTGTCTGTTCTGAAGCCAGCCTGGCATCTCTGCACTGTGATTCCCAGTGCCTCTGCAACAGCCCAGAAGTTATAGAGGAAACCCACAGCAATTGTACTTGAGTACCTTCGCTCACTTATTTGAGTTCCTTCAGTGTTTGAAGTCAGGTGAAACTGTCTGGGCATTTATAACCCACCTGGAAAACAATTATTCCTCTATTGGAGAAAGTTTGCCTTTTCAGGTACATGACATTTCTCAGATCAATTCTATTTCCAGGCTGTTTCCTGTCTGTGCATTCTTTCTTACCTCTTCTGGAGTGTTTGTCAAGGAATGGCTTGCCTTGAGACACTTTTACCTGCTTGTTCGTTCTTTCTGGACAGCTCCTATTAAATTAAGCCATATATTCATTCATACAGACAACATCCCAGCAACCAGTTCAATACACACTAGTCATAAATTATTACAAAACAGGTCCAAATCCATCACGGAGGCATCCATTGATTATCCATACAGCTACTCTGTAAATGAACACTTTGTATGCAAGGTCACTGTAGAATTCAGCTATTTTTAAAAGACCGTTAATAGCAACACGGAAGCAGGCTTTGATTGAACTGGAAGTGTAATTTTCAATTAGAGCCTTCACTCAGTCTTCCTTCCATTAGGGTCTAATTAGATTTCAGGAAGACATGAAGTTTCAGAGGCTTCAGCCCTACAGCCTCTCCATTAGCTGACACCATATGCTTCGCGGTTTCCGTTGTGAAGACCCGATTAATTTGCTAACGTTAATTTTAACTCTAGCTGAGATGCTTCGCCGGGGACCTGATTAATGGACTAGCTATAACCAGCCCATCCCTGTTTCTTTCTGTCATCAGTTATACTGTAATGAGGTTAGCGAACACCAGACTGCTGTGTTTTCTCTCTACTGCTATAGCAAATATATATATTTCATTTGGACTGTGCAAGTAAAGGAACAGTCCCTCCAGTCTGTTACCTGGATTAGCTTGGTAGGCTGCACACCCTCTCTCCTTTCCTACTCTTCCTTCATTGCTTCTTCCTCCTGTGATACCTCTAATATACATACAGACATGAATCTGTAAAGACACTTTGGAGAGTAATATTTTCATAAATTTTCCTTCCTTCTGTTTCACCCTTTTCCATACACCAAATGCTTTGCTTTATCCAGAGACTAAAGGCTTGATAGTTCACATCTAGTGTGAAGCAACTAGCTTTATTTCATATGTTCTCATGTGCTTCCAGCAAAAATGAATATTTCTGGGGCTGTGGTTTCTTACGCAACTCCAACAAGTTTGTCTGACTACTCCCAACAAATGTTGTTAATTTAAATAAAGGTTGATTGTGGTAGGAAGTTAATATTCACAGTCCAAGAAGGATTAGTTGGAGATCTATCTGATATTGGTGATGAGAGGTACAAAAGACTTTATCATATTGGAAGGGTTTTTGCAGCACAGACAAAGTACTGCAGCTGAGGTCAATTTTGAATGAGGACCAACTTTTCCTGGGCTCACACCAATTCTCAAAAATTAGATCTCTGGGTGATGGGGATTTTCACAGTTGCCAGACTGTATGGATTTACACTGCTGGAACGCAAGTCTCTTCAATAGACATTGAGATATGTTAAGACATGGATACCGACTGTGACGTAGGCAGACAGGTGATGGGATGCCCACCAAACAAGTAATGAGATCCCCTTGGACAAATTTTGTAGGCAGTTATCTTCTGTACTTCAGTTGTAGAGCATGTGTAGCAGTTATCTTGCAGCTTTGCTTTGTTTGCCACTTGGATTTCATCCCAGATTGCACTAGCTATACACTGGCATATCTTTTCAGCATAGATCTAAATGATCTACAGTAAATAAAGAAACAACTTAGGTATCTTCAGATTTGTAGATAATAAAATCCACCACTGAAGAATTATTTTGTGAAGTGACATTTAGTCTCTGGGAACTGGTCTTCTCTGTGTCCCAAAGGGAGGGAAGCTGAACCAGGTGTTTAGCAAGGGCGGACAGGTGCAATTCCCTACCTAGTGCTGTTGTGAAAAACCATTGGGCCATCTAGACAATGAGTCAAGTTCGTCTTTATGGCATTCAGGTGCTGAACTGCTGCCTCAGACACAATTGGTGGATAGACACAGAACTTCTGTATTTAGGGGACCTCTCCCAAGTCCCCATTCTTTTTTCTCTGTGTGCTTTTTTTGTTAGCAGCCTTCCCTTTAAAACAAGCTGCTGCAATAATATCTTATTGACTTAGTTTTATAAGAAAAGGAAGAGTTGTAATATCTTTTTATTGACATTGCTCTTCCAGATAGACATAGAGATAAATCACTAACCTGCAAGAGTCAGAATGCTCTTGTGTTTTTTGGGACCACAGTCCCCGGGTTTCCCAGTGGGAGCTACCCAGATGATGTGGCTACAGCAAGAAACCTGGCCAGCAACTAAGAGCCACGCAGCTGCTCACTCACTCCTTACTCCAGAGGGAGGAAGAATAAAAATGAAAAAAAACTTGTGGATAAAGTTAGAGACATCTCAGTAAGTGGAGGAAAGAAGCTAAAAAACCTCCAAACAAGTGATGCAAAAGCAATTGTTCAATACCTCCCACAAGCAGACTGATGCTGAGTCATCCACATTATAAAAGCTAAGATCAACTGCAAAAAACTTTGATGATGTTTCACATTGGATTTAGGTTCCAAGAGAAATGACTGCCTGCAAGACCCATCTCTCTGCCCAATTCTTATTGCTGAGCATGACATTTTATGTCATGGAATGTCTCCTTGGTCACTTTGAGTCAGTTGTCTAGGCTGTGTTCCTTCCTAAGTTCTTGCTCACCCCACTTAGAGCACCTTTAGTGTTAGAAAATGAACAATGATTTGTATAGGGGTTAGCTTTAGCATTTGTAGTTTGAGCTTGTGTCTTTGAGAGTCATGTTCAAAATGAGGAACTTAAGAGTCTTCAGGCTCTGACAGTGGGAGCTTTAAAACTGGGCCTGGACTGATGCTAATGTGATATTTGGCAGGATTTAGAAGTCAAATCAAGCTTTGTCTGCTTGACATGACTGAATCTAGGAGTAATCTAGGAGTAATCCGGGAATGCTGTTCTCACCGCACATGTGACTGCAGGCATAAGTTGAAGCACTGTAGCAGAGGTTCATGCCTATCACCAAACAGGGTCTAATGTGTAACAGATCTCACATTTTATACTTGGACGCTGGCAGAGTACATGCTAGGACAAGCCTTGGAATATTGGCTTTCCCAGCCAAAACAGCAGAAGGAGCAGACAAACGTGGAAATGTTGGCAGTGTCTGCAGATCCTGATGATGGCTCCTTCCAGGGGCTTTTAATTTCCTCTGTGCTGCACACATTAAAATCAGTATGATCTGTTAGTCCAATGTAAAGGGGAAGGTAACGCTAATCTCTGCTGCGTTGTCACAGGATGAGGTTTTGGGTTCCCAGTTTGGAGAGGCAGAGCTCAGGCTTACAGAAGGACTTACAGAACTAGTGCAGAGTGTATGATATTCAAAGTCCAAGACCAATGTTGCCAGGATGCATTTGGAATTAAAGTGATTTCTGTTATCACTCAGTAGAGTCTTGTATAATACCACCCACTGGTTTTCTCCTGTGCTAAATGGACATAGCATGTCCTAGTATATCAATGTAGGCAAGCAGAGTGAATGTAGATTCCCTCATGTCTAATAAAGGGACAAGCTCAAACACAATACACATCTTGAGAGCACTCGAAAGCTTTCTTTTTCTATTTACTTGCTGTCAATAACTCATTCATCAATGTGGTTGAAATGAGCCAAAAAAATTGGAAGTTGTTGGTGTTGTGACTGACAATAGGAGAGACCAGTAATGACTGGGGGTTGAAGCTAAAAACATAATGCAACCAAGAAGCTAAAAAAGGGTTAAATCAACTTATCTCTGCGTTGAGGTAGCTGGTACAGAGATCCTAAATCCAACATGAGAAGACCTCATCAAAGTTTTTTTTCAGTTGATCTTAGCTCTTTGCAATGTGAATCCTGGAGGGAATAAAGGTGTCGAGGGAGGGAAGAGCAGTTTATATCTTATGGGTATAAATCAGATAAAGAGAATGATTAACAAGTGTAGGTTTTTACTACAGTATTTTAAGAACTCTGTCAATAACCTCCCTCCCTCCTCCCTTTCTCAGTCTCAGTGCAAAGGCCTAAAATTAGACAGCTGATTAAGGAGAGCTGCAGGGCGATCTAAATACATCAGTCTTGTTTGTAATGAGGAACATGGCTACATTTCTGCAGTGATGATATACCTTGGGGCCAGGGGTGGCTGGATACTGAATGTTCTCTGTATTGAACTTCCTATGCAGCCACTACTTCTCAGCATTTCTGAATGTCTGAATCCAATTAGGTGAAATCTCTGGGAAAGGAGGTGATAGGGGATTGAACTGGGCAAACATTTCTTCCAGGGTAAAAGAGGCTGAGCAGCTTTCTACAGTGGTTTGCCAGCAAAAAAGGGCCACATTCATGCCTATTTCTACCTCTCACCAAGAAATGTGCAGCAAAACCAAACTGAAAAGTCCTCCTTGCCCTAACAAGCCTTTACTTAAAGACTTTTACACTTGAAACCAAATATTCCTGTTCTTTTTAAAGGCTAATGGCCCATTTCATGTGCCTGATGAAGAGCTTTTATTAGTTAAGGAGTAAAGATGTGTTCTGCATTGGAAAAGCCTAAAACTCCCATGACAGCAAGAGGGAATAAAGTTCTCCTAAATTATGAGGTTTTTTATTTATTTATTTATATATTTTTAATAATATTATTGCGTATCTCAACAAACTAAACTTTCTTTCTGGCCTCTAGGTCAGTTCCAGAACTGTCCTTTCACTTGTGAGCAGAAACCTCTGCTGACCAAAGCTCTTTTTACACCTCTCACACAGATCAGACACTTTTAGGAGATCATTTTAGGAAAGGTTTCTCAGCTAGGACTCCCTGGGATTTAGGTCCTTAAAGGATGATGGAAGGGATAGGTAAGTACCAGAACGCAGTTTCAATCCTTAGAAATATCCACTTCAGCTGCTGCCTTACCCTCACAGACTTTTCTGCTTATAGGCTGTAATTCCTGAGTAAGGAATTACACATCCCCAGGCTGTCTTGAATTGAGCAACATATTCTCACCAACCTGTAACCGAAGCCAGAAAATGAACATTCAACTGCCTGTGTTCCTGTAGGTTGAAGCAAGTTGTTCCAAATCATAGGCAAGAGATTAAAAATCCTGTGAGATTAAAAGTCCCACAAGTGATGCTTAAGGAGGGAGATGTAAATGCTGCCACCCATGGGCTCAGTCTAGACTCAGTCAATCCAAAGTGTCTATTATATATCTATTTGTGAGGAGGATCTGTTTCAACAGCCAACTGCACAAAAAGGGCTTGAGCAGAAGCATTGCAGCCTTTTCTGAGGGCTGAGGACCCTGTGAGACAGAAAAATAATCTAAGAAGGGCAAGGCATGGCCATTCAGACTGGTTGCTGCCATCTGGTTGCTAAACTTTTCCACTGTGCTTGTGACATGCAAGAGGGAAAGCCAAGAAAGAGCTGCTCCTGATTATGAGTTTGATGCATCCAAACATCACATCTTGCCTGTAGACCACAAGAGAAAAGGCAGCAGAGAAAACCTAGGATATGACATATCCATTTTCCTCTACCCATCTCTTGGAGGATGATCATGGTCACTTCAAATACAAAGTTGAAAGCCATTTAAATCTTCCCTTTCTCCTAGAGATGTGGTGCTTGCTGATGAACCGAGCAGTCCTTTCAGACTGTAGGTGGCAGGAACACATTTCCCCTGTTCTCTTGTTTCCCATCACACTCTTCTGGTTTAATCAGCCTTTCAGGGACGAAGCAGGGAGATGTTCTGTGAGCTCAAAGGGCTCTGTAAAGGGTAGCATGGAAATAAAAAAGATAAGAAAGAAATAGTGCTTCAGTTTAGTAGCTAGTGGATTGTGTCCTTTTCACTCTTCTGTTACTGAAGGAAAGAAAAGGGAAAAAAAGAAAGGAAAAGCCAGCAAAGAAGTGCATAGGGCTATCAGTTCAGACTTAAAACTTCAGTAGGGAATTTAGTATTCTGCACAACTGTTTCTTATTTCTTCTTGCTGCAGTTACTTCTCTACTTGCTAATTCGTCTTAATTATAGAATATTTGGACAGCTCAGAGCAAAGTTCTTTGTTGACAGTGCTTGAACAGGAGAAGGTATTCAGGCTCATGAATAGGCACTGTGCTGAGAAAGTCTAATTGGGTTGCTCTGACCGACAACGGCACATATCACACAAATGAGGCTGGTTTCGTGCCTGGATTTTGCACAGGACTCCCTGATCTTTCCATTGTCTTGCTGACTCTCCTGTCTTCTCTGCCTCCCTGCATCTTGCCTCCTCTCACAGTGCGAAGTAACAGAATAAGTGAAAAAAGAAGTTTCAAGTACATTAAGGGTTTCCATGGGATGTTCACAAACCTTGAGGGTATCTTGTCTCTGAACAAACCTGTAGGCTGCTCTGCTTCATCTCATAAGCAGAGTTAACAGTATTAGTGGCTTGATTGCTATAGAAATAGGGTCTCAAGCAAGGTGACTTAATGAGTGGATAATTAACCAATTTTCACCTTGGAGCCATGCAAAACATGGGGGGGGCTAAATGGTATCAGCCTCACATCACCACAGGTACAGAACCTAGAAGCAGCAAAAGCCAGTGCCAATGGAGCATGAAAGCTTATCTGCATTTCAGCTCATTTTGTGCTCCTTTGCCAGTACAGATCGTTTCTGCACAGAGCAGAGACAACCTCTGCTCTGGGCCTGCCCATTTTCCTGGGAGCCACATGGTTACCCCATGGCAAAGTGTAAAGTACTCTGTTTTAAGGAGGTTATTATCTCCTGGGACAATCAAAGTGAAATTGCCATTTTCCTTGGAAATAAGCAATGGTGCTTGAATATCTGGCTATTCTAATGCATCTCTGTCCTGCTGGGAGTGACCTTCCAGAAACTTTTCTCCATAAGACATCTCACCTCCAAAGCCATCCTATTTTCTGCTGCCTGCCTATGCAGTCTAGGAAGGAGGTTTTATTTAGGTAGGTCTCCTTTTGCACTTAAAGCCAATTACTTCTTTTATTTGTGTGCAGAGAGCACAAGGTGGGCCATTTCAGCATAAGATGATATATCTGGATGGTTTTGTATGTTAGAAAACTAATGACACAATTTTACTAAAGAAGAGACAATTTCAGGGATAAGTGGTCTAAAACAGAGCCTGCTGCTTTATGTGGTAACGTGGAAAAGTTTGTATCACACTTCGTATACCACTCTCCATCCTCTCCCCAGGATGTCTTTTGCTTGAACCAGGTGAAAAAGTTATGCATTTTTTGGTCATGATAAACCCTGGAGTCAGCCATGAAGCGGAGCTCACTCTTTGCAGAGTCTGTGTATTGCTTCCCCAGTTTCTACTATGGGCTATGCAGCTGGAAACGTGATTTGGAAAATTTTAATGCATTGTATATTGTCATTGCCATTATTCTGGTGACACCCAGTTTAAAGCTCAAGTCATTGATCTTTATTAATCCTTATAAACCTCTTCAGTTGGAGCTAGTTGTCTTTGCTGGGAAGTGACTGAAGGCAAGGTCCATTTGTCCATTTCAGCCTACTGGAGAAAGTGCAAAATTGTCTTCTAGAGCCTCCAGTACTTCTATACAACAATATACAACAAAGGGCACAAAGTCACAGCTGCTAGTAAAAGTATCTCAGCGTGGTTACAACACTGAGAATCAGGCAGTACCTCCTCAGTATTGATAGCCACATTCAGAGTAGGCAGAGCAAAACCTACTAACTCATGTGGACTCACCAGGACTGGCTTTTCTCAGTGTTGGGACCCTCCTAGTCACCAGGACTTAGCCTGATAAAATGTGAGTAGCCTGACTACAGCTCTGCTTCTTTGATAAGATGGTATTATAACTGCAATTGCAATTTTATTTTAACAAACACAAAATCAGTACCATCCAAAGGTCCATATCTTGTAGAAAGTCTAAGGCAGTTGTGCAACTTTAAGATCTCCTTGAAATCCCAGCCTCTGAAAAGGGGAAGCATTGCTACTAAATTGACCAGTCTCTTTTAGAACTGCCAGAGAGTACTGTTACTTCCAGTAACTTGAAAAGTGTCAGGAAAAACATATTTCTAAAAGATAACTTCCTCCAAAAGCCAAAAGGTAGCACTTTTTGTAGTAAAAAATGCAGGAGGAAGAAACAGTGACACCACCTGACCCAGCTCTGTCCCCAAGGCAGAATCAGCTTTACCTAAACCATCCCTGATGTTAGTCTATTCAGGGCTTTGCCAGCCTTTTCTTAATGTCTCACTTAAATCCTTCAAGCTTGCTTTTGAGTCAATACCTTCTATCCACAGAGAACATGAATTTATTTATTTATGACTCACTCTACAGTTACCTTCGGTGCATGTGAAATCTGCTATTCTAATTCGTCTATTTTTCAATCATTAGACTTAAACCAGTTCATCTTTTTACAGTCTTCCCAAATGAAGTCAGGCTTTCTAGATTCCTAATCATCCTTGTTAAGCCGATAATTATTTTTAAGTTAGTTTACATCTTTCTCAAAGAGCATTTTCCAGGCCTGATAGTAGCACTGAAGCAGAGCAGGGAAGGAACATTTCACAGATCCATCCTACAGCAATCCTGTAAATGCACCCAGTCTGATGTTTGGTTTTTGTGTAACAACACAGCAGGATCCCAAGGCTTCATACAGATCTTTAAAATGTTGGGAACCAGGAATATTAAACAAGACATAGTATTTTGTTTATATTTAGTTGTATAAGTGCTTTCTGCTAAGACTTGTATTCCCATAGGAGACTGAGAGAGAGATACATCCTTACCTCTGATTCAAAGCTATTCTTAACTCTAGACCTAGCAAAAGTTGCACAGGGATCAATGAGGCTTCCAAGACTAAGCATGTGTCTAAATGCTGTGCTGAACTGTGACGTTCATGCATGAGAGTACAAAATGGTGTGTAATACCTTTTAGCTGGTAGCATCTCAAAAGAAAATTTTGTAGTAGAGTTTTGTGTGCATGTACTCACATTCATGTATAATGCAAAGGAGGTGTAAGAGAGCGATACTCCATGAAATAAAATCAGTATTGTTGCTTAAGTATCAAGATAATACCTAACAAGATTAGAATGTTTGAAATAATTATTATGAGAAATGGATTTTTGAACTTTCTCTTACGTGTCCCCTTCCATACTCAAACCTTTCCAAGCCCAGTTTGCCACCTGCCTGTCTGCAAGCTTGAGGGTGGGCAGCAATATCCCCACCAAGAGCTACTCATCCAGCACACAAATGCATGGGAACTCTGTAACAAGCTAGTAAAAGGCATATGTATATATGTATATCTATGCAGATATTATTATATGTAAATATACAAATGGATATGAAATCTTTTCACATGTGGCAACAAGTTTCGATAGATACCATTTTAGGCTGATTTTTAGACAAGCTATAGAGCAGCAGCTGGGCTGAGTATGAAAAGGTTTGAGTAGGAGAATTACAAGGTACCTACAAGGTAATAGACATTTTTTCTGGTTTCCATTTTATGTTAACTAAATACTATTGTCTTGCTTGTGTTATCTCAATAACAAATAAGTGTTACTGTTTTCTGTATGCTATTGTTCCCATAACTCTTCATTGCATGATACCATAACTGCAGGTCATTATTAGTGCAAACCAGTGAAGAAAGATTTTAATGACGTTTATAAAGTTCTGGTAGGGCTGGATATTCAGCTATTTCCAAGCTACAAGCCGCTCTTGAGTGTACAACAATTTTGATCAGCCTGAGATGAAAGAAAGAAGAGAGGCAAGGAAGCGAACAAGGAGAGGAAATGTCCACAAGAGAAAAATATATGTAATCAGGTTTTGCTGAGACAGGTGGAGAGCCCAATAAAAGCTGCGTTATCTGAACCGCAGATGGTGTATGGGAGACCAGGGAAAGAGGGAGGATGAGAGTGACCTTTGGAAAAACTCAGATGAATGCAGTGGCTCAGTAGCAGCTCCCTTTCACCGGATTGCCTCAAGAACATTTTCCTACCCTGCCTTTTCTTTTCTTTGAAGTGAGGTACTGTCAGGATCACTCGTGCTTTTTTGTTTTCAGCTGTCACCTGGTCCCACTGCAGTCAGAATTGAATTTATCAGCCCTGTCATGGAGGTGCAGCAACTGAAATAACTGCAAATAGGAAAGGTTTTGAGCGCTGAGACAAACAGTTACTGGCTGACCACATTCTCCCAAGAAACAGCATTTAGCTACAACCAGAAGGAATTATAAAACTACAGGGCAGGATGTGCTAAACCTCCTTTTTTTTTTTTTTTTTTTTTTTTTTTCCCCCAGGAAAATACATCAAAGTGGTTTCTCCTCCTGCATGGGCAGGTGAGACCCTAGTTATTGGCCAGCAAGTGAGTGATGGGGTGAGCAGCAGAATGATCTCCCATCCCAGAAACATTGAAAAAAATATTAATTCTCCACCCATTGGGAAGATAATTTTTTTTTTCATTCTAAATGAAATATTTAAATGCAGAAGCCAAACCCAATGGCCAGGCTTTCGGGGGGGGGCTGGGGGGGGGGGCACACGGGACATTATAAGCTGAAGAGGCCTTCTCTATCTTGAACATCCCCACTACTTATGATCAATTGATTTTTTTAAATTATTTTTTTATTTTTTTTAGCTTTGACATTTTGGGAGGCTGGAAGCTCAGCAGAAACCTAACAATTGCCCTTTCTCTTTTGAAACTCCCACGGGGCCAAATAGCAGCCTCAACTTTTCTCAGCGGGAAGGTAAAGTGCAGTGAGAAAGATGGACACACCTCTTGTCCTCCCAATGGGTTTCAGCTTTGTATCAATACTTTATAATGCTGTCATTTACTGGCAGCAAAGCTCGGGGAGGTGTTTATTTTTAAAGCTTTTTCTTTTCTTTTTTTCTTTTTTTTTTTTTGTGGAGGAATGACAAAGCTGGTTTGTATGTCACTGATGGAGGTGAGGAAATGGCAGCAGGAGGCAAAACAACCTTCACAATATATTTATGGCACGACTTGGCTAAGAAGGAGCATCCCCAGTGTTATGGCTCTAGGCAGCTGCGCTGACCTGGGGATGTTGCCCTCTTGCAGGAACTCACTGGCCACCTGCTCCAAGTCACTTTTACTATGAGCTGGCTTGAAACAGAGGCTCTGATGGCTCTGGTGGATTTCACCTGATTGGCATTTGATCAAATCCATCTCAGCAGGCAGTGCCCAGAAATTATGCATGCTGCCCTTCCCTCAGATGGGTGCAAAATCAGGCGAAACATCAGTGATCTCAGCAGTCACCCAGAGATAACGGAGCCTGGACTTGGCTGCCAGTCCTCTTGTTAGGAGCAGCAGTGCTCAGGCAGGTCAGTGGGAAGGAGGCTGCCTTCCTCCCGCTCCTTCAGCATCCCTCCTTTAGTGCCTTGCAGCTGAGGCTTACAAAGCACTTTGCAATATGCTAATAAGTAGCTGTGAAGAGAGGCAGACTCAGCTGAGCCATTCCCTAAGTGCTTTGCCATGCCAGCATTTTAATCCTTAAGATTTTGGGGGATGAAGCTCATCTTTGCTGGTGGCTAGCCCCAGGTATGGCACTGGTTAAACTTCCTGCAGGCACAGGGATGGTTCTGGCTACCTCCCCCTCAAGTAATTTAATGAGATGCAAAAAGATTTAATGAATTTATGTGTGTGTGTGAAACAAGAAGAAATAAGTTTTCCAGGACTCATTTGATGGAAGCAGAGCACTTGAGCTCTATCTCACAGAATATAAACCCATTTCATATTTACTATTTTCCCCTTGGAATAAGCCCAGCTCTGTAAACCACATGCTGTGCAGAGGGTCCCATTATGAACTGTGTGAAACCAGCAAAACAAAACCATCTTCAAGGCTTTCTTTTCTTTCTTTTTTATACCTTTCTGAATCTTGTTAGCCATGAAATGCCTCACATTTGCTGCATACTGTGGCAATAAATAGAAAATGAAGTGAAAGATGATGTGGATTATTAAACTACACTCCTTAATAGATGTGATTGCATCTAATGTCTAAATCATGAAGCATTGCTGAGACATGAACAGCACTTCTTGGTACACCAGAACCCTTTAGATTGAAGGCCCGGTGAAGGAAAAGTGCCTCTATGGGAATACATATTCAATGTACAATAGCATAATGCCCTGTTTTAATGGTAGGACACACATCTTTTTTCCATCTGTAGAAATGTGATTACCAACCTGGACTGAAATGCAGTGGTCCTCGTAATTTGGACATCACCTGCTCCTGCTGTGGTTTTCTGCTTTTAAATTGGGGACATTTGTTGCAAATCTCTCCTATTCTTGCTGTCAGAATCCTCACATCAGAAAAGTGTCTAATTGACAATAGAGATGATCTAAAAAATAAAAGCAGTCATCGAGGAACCCAGAAAATATTTACCTTCTGGGTTTATATACAAATTTACACAAAATGGATACATGTTTTGAATGCATTTAACTGTTATGGAAATATGTTTTAATACAATATAAAAATGGATAGGATTTTTTACCATTCTTAAAAGAAGATTGGTTGTAATTTTTAAATATTTTTCTGAAATCTTTCAAAAAAAAAAATCTGCAGGGGTGTGGGTAATGAGAAGAACAATTGTATTTGAAGTAGCATGAGTGGTGTCTTAGCATACTAGTGTAGAACTCAGAAGGGGAAGGACTGACAGGGCTCTGGGTTGCTTGTCTGAACTGTTAGCTTCAGGGAGGGTCCATGTGACTCAGGGTGCTTTTATACAAGGGACAAAGACCTGGTGGTACTGTCCATCTCCATAAACCCTGGAGATCTTCTTGCCACTCCCACTCTGAGGCAGGGAGGGGAGCTGCTCCAAACCATGCTAGCTTGGCATGAGGTGCAGTACCTGATCTGGTGACCATCCACAGTGACAACCCAGCCCTTTCATCCAGTCCTTCTCACTTTCATTATCCCTGAGCAAACAACTGGGTGGCCTCAGATATTATGCTGCTGGGGTTGAACAAAGCACTTGTCCCACTACCTACCTCCATCTTCTTCAAGGCACACAAATGTAAGTCCTTTCCCTTCCCATCCCTTCCCATCCATTCCCCTTTTACTGCACCTCCTTGTGCCATGGCTGCTTTTCCTGGGCATTGCTGAGCTCAATGCTGTTGTAACCACATGGTCTAGCACAGCTTTGTGTTAGCATGGGGCTATGGCTAATCTGACAGGCCTAGCTCCTTGCTGCCACTGGCTCTGGGGTCTCTCTGGGTTGTACTCCATGTTGTGATGATAACTTGACTTCAAGATAACAGCAGTTTTGGGATTCTGGTTATAAACTTGTTGTGCTCACCGGAAACTTTGTTTTTGTTTGCTCATCTCCCTCTCTTCCACTGAGATTTTTATGTCTATTTTTATACTTTCTGGAGAGAAAAAAAAAGGAAGAAACTCAATAATATGTTTTTATTCTACTTTTTTTTTTTTTTTAATTAGGCTGCTATTGAATTAAGCTTTAAAAAAAATAAAATTAATTAAAATCATTTATTTTTATTAACAGCAATTTTTGCCATTCTTTTCCAGAACACAAGAGGGACCGGTAACTGAAGACATACATCAGCCCATGACTGCAAGTGCAAGTGTCACTACTGCATCTGCTCTTCTTGCTGTAAGTCACCTTCACACCACTGCCACCTGCTCTCAATCACTGCCTCTGATGGGGGTCAAAGAATACTTGCAAAGTCTTAAGTCTTCCTGGTGACAGTCTCAGGGGCTGCTGGAGCACTTAAGACAGGCTTCCTTTCCCTCTCTCAGCCTTCACTATGAAAGCTTCTTTTCCTGACCTTGAGGGAGTTAATAGTTCTTTAGTGATCTCCTAGCATTAATGTCAGCTGGCAATACTGTTGTGAATCGGTTAGCCCAAATTTGTCTGGGCTTTTTTCTTCATAGACTTTCATCACAGCAAAATCTAAATGTAATTTACTATGTGATTCCCTCACCTTTATCAAATCTTCAGTGGGAGTAAATTGGAATAGATTCACTAAATTCATCACACACACCTTTAATAGTTACTGGCTTACAATGATGGACTTCTTGTTAATGTACTAGGTTAAGAGTTAAAATAATTTTGCATACTTATCAGAAGATACTTGGGTGACTTAACCTTTCTTTGCTTCCACTTGCCACACTTAACATGGACATCAAGCTCTTCTTGAATAATCCATGCAGCTTTTATGATTGTTCTCTACATTATTTAGATGTAAAAAACTTCAGAGAATGGTTTGGAATTTAACGCATCACTGGAACATCAAGGTCCCATCTCAGGTAGTGTTTAGTTTCTATCAGTGCAACATGCAGAAATAGACAGCACTTCAGCAGAAGACACTCATTTTCACTCTGAGTGTTTCACAGAAATTACTTTCACAAGGTACAAAGTGATTAGATCGGAAGCTCTTTAGCTCAGAGATGGTTAATTACACAGTAAACTTTTTTTTTTTTTTTTTTTTTTTTTTTTAAAGAAGAATTTATAGAATAGGAACAAAAAATATAGTGGTTGTTACTGGAATGGGAACAGAGCCTAATATTGGATGGACATCGATCATGGCTTGAAATCTGTCATAATCATCTCTATCACATATAAGGACTCTCTACATTCATGTTTAAGTGCTGTTCACTTTCTGTGTAATCTGCAGGTTCTTTGGACTGGGAACACCTGGGGTGCTTCATACATTTTCTGTGTAAATAAAATGGCAAACTGTCTCCCTTAACTTCTGAATTGCACCTTACGAATTATCTTTCTGATTAAGGAAACATGACATGACCATTTTAACAAAAACAGCTTTCAAAAACTGGGGTATACTTAGCATCAAAATAGTCTCCCTCTACAAACATGAAGTTACACAAGGAAAGGAGAATTTACAGAAAACAGTGAGTCTAAGGCATCCCACGCCATGCCCATGTCAGGCAGGTTCTAGTCTGCCTGGGTTGCCTGCGGTCAGACCATGCGGTCTAATCATAGAATCATAGAATATCTTGAGTTGGAAGGAACCCATAAGGATCATTGAGTCCAACTCCTGGCACCACACAGGTCTACCCAAAATTATAGACAATGTGACTAAGTGCACTGTGCAAACACTTCTTAAATTCAGACAGGTTTGGTGCAGTGACTACGTTCCTGGGGAGCCTGTTCCAGTGTGCAACCACCCCCACCCTTTCAGTGAAGAACCTCTTCCTGATGTCTAGCCTAAACCTCCCCTTCCTCAGCTTGACACCATTCCCGCAGGTCGTATCACTGGTGATTAAGGAGAATAGGTCAGCACCTGCCCCTCACGAGGAAACTGTAGACTGCGATGAGATCTCCCCTCAGCCCCCTCTTTTCCAGGCTGAACAGGCCAAGTGACCTCAACTGCTCCTCGTATGTTTTCCCCTCCAGGCCCTTCACCATCTTCGTCGCCCTCCTCTGGACACTAACAGTTTTACGTCCTTTTTGTGCTGTGGTGCCCAGAACTGGCTTTATGTTGTTCTGGCAGTGACCTGTAGCATTTTGACTGGATGTGGTATGTCCTACCCACCTTTTAGCAATGTGGCTGTGTCATGCAGAGCCTTCTCTGGGCAGCGCACTCCAAACACATTAAGGATCTTGCTTCTCCACTTGCAGTCCATGTGTGACTATGAAGGCTGCCTCAGGGCGGCCTTTAGCATGTCATGAGGATGACTCAGTAGTCCATGAACACTACAACATGGGGCTTCCTGAGTGTGTCTGCATGGCAGCTATCTTTATCCAGCTCCACTTGTTTGAATCCTGCCCACAGCCCTTCTGAGATGCACTGCCTCCCTCCATCAAATGGTTATTTCTCAATAATTTGGGTGGTGCTTGCCTTGGCATGAAGAGAGACATTCACATTTCATCTGGGCAGGAAATCTATATTCAGTATTATTCTTGTGTTAATAATACAGAAAGCTAAATCAAAGGTGAATTGATTTCCTGAAGCTGAACATACTTCTGGCGTTAGCATAGACACAGCCACAGTCAAAGAGCAGACCTTTCAATTTAGTTCTGTTGCTGTCGACGTAAATAAAATTGCTCATGAAGCAAATTGCAGCCAGTTATTGTCTGCACTCAGAACCATTATGTTCTTTAGAAATGATCATTTATGTTAGACAGCGGATTATGTTCCTATGAAAGTGTGTGAGGCAAATGCAAAGCACAATTTACCTTGAAGGTCAGCTGAATATTACAATTGGCACTTACAGGTCATTATTATGCAGCTAAAATGATCCCAGGGAAAGGAGTGATATTTGTGAAATGATACAAAAACAGAGATCCTTGATTAGTTGATAAGAACCAAGTAGGAAAGCTGCATGGGCTGTTAATCTGTATGACCGCAGAGGGCTGGACATGCAGTTTCAGCATAAGTAACTTGTTTGTGGAGGCAGCACAGGTGTGTGGGGAAGCTTTCCTCTGAGGCAGACAGGAATGACATGGGGAGAAGAGGTAGAGGCCTTTTCTTCGGTGCCTTATGTCAAGAGATGGGTTTAACTCCAATGTACAGCCATTAAAAGCTGGGGATTTGGTAGAGAAAACAGGCATAATAAAAGCAGGCAAATAATCCCGTGCAGTGAAATGACCTTGCTGGTGGAGCTGGGACCTATCTGAATGTGTCCATGCATGTTTTTTTGTGAGCAAAATTACTCTTAAGATAATTATTGACCACCTTATCCTGAGGCAAGGGCTGCTGTTGGGTCTCTCAGGGAGAACAAGTTAGAGCCAACTGCAGTAACAGGTCTGGTGGTTACACTGCTGTAAAATACTACCTTTCTGCTCAGGTGCTACTTTTGTTCTGGGGCCTTGCTAAAAGTCCCATCACAAAAGTGCTCTCTAGACTCAAGCACACAGCCTTCGAGTAGTGAGAGTGGGGGTACGGCGCCTCCAGTATAGACATTGTGATTTTGTTTGCACATTTGTTCAGAGGAAGCAAATTTCAGTAACAGATGAAGGCCTTTTAGTATTACCTTCATAGAATCATAGAATGGTTTGGCTTGGCAGGGGCCTTAAAGATAACCTAGTTCCAACCCCCTTCAATGGGCAATGACACCTCCCACTAAACAGACTGCCCAAAGCTCTTTCCAACCAGGCTTTCAGATAACAAGGGTCAGACTGCAGCTATCTAGGTGCTTATTCTCTCTGCTTCCATATTTCATAATGTTTCTTGAAAAAGATGAATTCCTGGCCTCTGTGCCCTAACTAAAATTGCTTGATTGCAACATGAATGGGTTTTGTGCATGCATGTCATGGAGTAGACCTTTTTTTTTTTTTTTTGGCTGGAGACTGGATTGCTGTCTTCAACCTCTTTTACATACATCACTAAAACACCATGAGGAAACTAAATGATTTGTATCACTGGACCAAATATACAGGATATGTTTTCTGTGGAAACATGTTTTTTCCTCCTCAAGGATGATCTTCAGTGTTTAATAGAAATCACAGTGGCATTCTGTTAAGCAAAAATTGCTCTTTTAAAATTGCTTTGTTACTTTGGAGGGAAAAGAAAACCGATGTTTTGTCTCTGTTGTCATTGGCTAATTATAAACTTGCTTGCCCAACCATTTCAGTAACCTATAGAAAACTGCTTTGTGTCTTCTGCATGAGTATACAGACAGCAAGGAGAGTCCTGAAGACTCTGAAATGGTGGCTACTAGTCCTGACATAGGCACCTCCAGAAAATGGGAAATGATGGACCTGGTTGTCAGTAGGAATCATGTGGACCATATTTCCCAGTGCCTTTTCCAGACTAATTGGATGAGATAATGAAATCATTTCCAGGACAGGTCATATGCTTGATGGAAATAGCACAGCCATGACCTGGGTGTATTGGTGGTCCCATGCTAATGGTTCATGAGAGAGAAAAGGGGCTGTCAGTTCAGCTTTAGTGTATAAAACTGGCTTCTTTTCCGTGCAAGCTTACAGCAGAAGACAGGATGGGAATTACTTTAAAACACTGCTGGATACAGAAATAAAAAGAAATATGAGTAGATTATAAGTGAAAGTCCTTTTTAATGGTGTTGTCCCTAATGAAGTATAGACCCCCCACCCTGTCAAAGGTTTCCTTTTTCTGCCTGTTAACATCAGACAATCATTCTCATCCCATCAACTTCAACAGTATGCAATTCTCTCAGCTCACTGGGGAAAGACTTTTTCTTTCTTTTATTTTCTTTTCTTTTTTTATTTCCTCTTTAATTAAGCTCTGCGGCATGCTGCTTTACTTACAAGGCCTCAAGATGTATGGACATTGCTTCAAACAAACCATTGGAGAGAAGAGCATTAAAGATAGCCCTCTCTGCTGCTAATTTAAGTGGCCCAAAGCCACAGGTAAACTAGTGCACAGGCAACAACAGCTGCAACAAATGAGGAAATGATATGCAATTACTGGATTTGCAAATACTCTGCTGGGAACTGGGCATCTAAACATACCATTCCAGACTGCCATGATGTACAAAACATTTTTTTTTTCACAGTTGCAGAGCAAGAGGGCACTTGGTAAAAAACAGACTGGCAGCATACATGGTACTGTAGGCTCTTTGGTTATGAATGGCTCTGTCAAGCTAGTAAGAGACAGGAAGAGGTCAGTGCTTTCCATGCAGTTTTGCTGCTGTCTGCATCATTATTTCTGTAATGTAGTCAGAGGTGATTTTAAACATTGTTAATAGGTAGAGGTTGGACCATTCTAGCATACATTCAAGCACTTGCCTGATGATAACATAGGTCTCTGTATATGTGAGCTGGTCCCCAACTATTGCCTAGGTTGCTATGTGTCCAGCACATTAGCTTGCTCTTGTTGTTGAAAGGATGTTGGACCCCATTAATACCTGTTTATGTCTGTCCATTCCATAGAGGAAACATGCTTCTACTTTCCATGCTCTGTTGTGTTGTGTAGGCACTGCTTGGGCACTCATCTGTTGACTATACAAGCCAGACTTTTTCCCCTGCATCCGGAACACCACTAGAAAATCTGGTAAACATAATGACTCCCCAAGAGTTCACATCATAATCTATTTTTAGAACTTGAGACATTGCTGCTGGGGTACTTTATAAAGTAAAACAAAGGTTAAATATGCAATGCAATATTTTTTGGGCTTCCTGACTCCATGTTGTGCATTATTTAATGTTTCTCCCACTGACGTGCCTAGACACTCTCATGGTACAGGAGATGTTCTACTTCAACACAGAAAGATAACCATCGCTAGAAAGAATTTGTCATCTAAATAGAGAAGGAAATATGAGTGGCAGATCTCAGGACCTGGGTTCCTGCCTGTTTCTCACTTAGGTTCTTCCCTATTAATAATGTATCTGATCTGGTTCCACTATGTTTTCCTGATAGGGGCACTTGGTGTCTTCTACCCAAGTGCCTGTTTTCATTACACTAGGAACTCCATGTCCCTGAGACACTTATTCTTCTCCAAAGTTGGTTGAAATGGGTGATAAAAATCTGCTGAGACACATGAAGTGACTACGTTGATACCATTTCCTTAGAAGACCAGGCTAAACAACATGGAGGAAATCACTATTTTAATCCTTGGTTTTCTGGTGGGTAATGTAAGCAAAGTGAAATTCAGTAAGTACTTTGAAAGGATTAAAAAAGATAAAAAGAAAGAAAAGATAAAGAAACCCAGCTTGTCCTGTGAATTTTCACGTTACTGGGCTACTTATAAATATATATATATATATATATTATTGTTCAAAGAAGTATCTCATGGCTTCAGATTAGATTATATATACCTGTTAGGAATAAAGCAGAAGGGGATTCTAAGAAAAAGACCAAAGGCATAACCCATAAATCAAGAAATGAAACAAAAATGGAACCTGCTGCTGATGGAATTTCCATTGATTTATTTGAACGGCCCCAGTATGAATAATAACTTAATCTGTCTCAAGACTCTTTCCCCACAGCATGCTGATTTACAGCAGCCATCCATCTCTCTTCATAATTAGCAGACTCTGACAGTATTTATTCTTCTCTGCCCACCTTCATTACCATTAAAATTTAGACTTCCCTGCTCTGGAGTAGCCAGTGTTCATGTTGCCTGGCACGCTGGGATTACTCAGCTGCTTGATTTGTGGAGGTGTTTTCTTATATCCCACCTCCTTTGCTCTGGCAGTTGGAGTCTGCTGCTTTCAGGAAGAAACTTTTCTAGGAAAGCAGATGAAATAAGCACAACTTTAGTACCGTCTGGCAAAAACAATAGTAATGTAACGCTAAAAGTCAAGATATGGAGCAACCAAGTCTCATCTGCTCCCTCAAATGCTTGATGGAGGCAAAGGGGCAAAGGGAACCAAGCTGACCAAATGCTCAGTTAATGGAGGAAGTCTGGCTCCTCTGTTATAGCTGATTTTCTTCAGCCTCAGGTTCATTTCCAGTCTAAAACTTACTGAATGCATGTTGCTTACTACAGCACAGAAGTAGATGCCATATTTATTTGAAGAATAAAAGCACAATGAAGATCTGTTCTTTATATTTCAAAATATTTCTTAAATAGCTGAATATAAGACCAGAACATGATTTTCTTTGTCAGCATATTTATATCAATGACGTGGCATTGAATCACCAGATAATTTGATCCCAGATTTGATTTGATAAAGAGAAATCAACTACAAAGTAATCCAGCAACTGCTGCTTCTTGGACAGACTGCTAGATTACCAGACTGCTAGATGGGTCTGAGGTTTCATATTCAACCTAATTATGTGCATATTGCTTATTAATATGGTAAATTAAGAGACGGTGTTAAGCATTTAATTGACACGTAATGCTAATGTAAAATTAATTAAATAACAATTGGAAGAAGTATTTATGTCACCATTCTTGGTTATTAGCAGAAATTTAATTAAGTAGCTCATGGCAACGTGAATAAACCTCTGAACAGGCTTACTGAAATAACATCTAGAACCTCATGTTTTAACTATTTACATATTTATTTGTTGTACAGAGCTACCTCTCTCTGTCTGCAGAGTGCCACTGGTTGAGCATGGGCAGTCGAGAGGCTTGACTTCAGTTGCTCAGATCATTCTCAGTAAAACATTTTGCCCATATTCTTTTCCTTTGTAGGGACTATTGGAAGGTGAGCAAAGGAGGTGTGCCTGAGGATACACACTAAATCCATTCAAAAGTGAAAACTGTGGTCTCCTCACAAGCATTTTGTAAGTCAGAAGGACCAAAGTCGAATACATCATTTATTGCAAATTCTTCTTTCTGCTTGAATGACTGTGTCCATTTTCTAGATACAGAGACAGAACAGAGAGGAGAAAATGAAGTGTCTGTCTCACCCTGTGAGCACGTAGCTGACATGATGATGAAATTTCACTTTCTGTTCCGTGATTGTCCACCTTAATCACAGGCCCATACACCCCAGCTTCATTGAGAAGCTGATTGCTCATGAATGTCACCCAGCCCCGAGTCTCCTATAGCACATATTACATATGCATATTTAGATAAACAAATATTGCTGAGAGCAGCACAATGAAAGAAATCTCATGTGCACAGATTTGTGACTCATGGCTGAGCCTGCTGGTGTCTAGGAAAAGCTTGTTTATCCGACAGCATTTTTGGCATTGAGGATACCCCTATGCTCTTCGCTTTTCATAGCTGCAGGTTTTCATGGGACTTGAGGGTAACCATTTGAGAGCCCTACTTCTCTGTCAAATTTGGATTAAGTCAGATGGTACTTTCAGAATTGATTCTGGTAGGGAGACCCCCTACCAGATCTATGGGCCTTTAGACTGATAACAGGAATCCATAAACACACAAAATATATATATATATATATATATATATATATTTTATACAGAAGAGGCTATAATGATCCCTTGCAGGCAAACTGAAGAATATCAGAAGAGAGAGTCTAATTTTGTTCATCCTTTCTCAGGTAACCATCCCACAGTCTTTTTGACTACTCTTACTATAGCAAATGCTATCATGACCCTCAAAACACAGCATGTCTGCAGCGCAGTTCATATACAAGTTTTTATAGGTCCAAATATGTCCACTGGCTTGTTGAATCCTTGATCACATGAATCATTTTCAGTATCACTGCTCTTTGTCTTTGTATCTGAGCTAGTTTGACACTCCAGGTCTTCTCTTAAACATCACTTAGATCCCTTGCTTCATTATTCTGCCATATTTCTTTCTTTAGTTGTGTTTACCAGGAGAATTGAAGTAGAAGATGAACCACTTTCTGACTTTTGGTTGTAGCAAGAGACCGCATATTCTTCACAAGGGAACTCACAAAAAAGCTATTAAGGAGTAGTTTATATCAATGGTCAAAGTCCTTTATAGTACCACCTCTGAAAATCTCTTCATTCAATTGCCCTGTCAGGCAGCAATAACTGCCTCTACTGATTTGTGGTAAAGCCTACAGAAAGAATAAGAACTTAACTCTCCTTTGGTTTGTGTGAAGAGAATTTCTAAATGGCTGTAGGGTACACCTTGCCTTGTGGATGTGTTATTTTACCCAGCAGGAATTGGAGAAAAGCTGTGTGTGTAAAGAAAGGCCCCTCCTTGAAAATTGCTCTCCACAAACACAGTCCTTACAACAGTAGACAAAAAGGACTAGGGGAGGACAGACCTTCATGGTGACATGCAGACCAGCAGAAAGGAGAGTGGTAAATGCAGGATACAGAGGGACACTGTGGCAACAACACACTGAAGTACCCACAGTCAGACGCTAGTCAGAAAGTCCTGGCAGCATCTGGGTCTAGATGGACAATGCCTTTGCCTTATCTTTGAATTCACTGGCTTTTTTTGAATCTTCACTATTTCTTCAGTAATAAAGGAAAAAGATTAAAAGTTTATTCTTAAATAACTCTTCAGAAAGTTAGCCAGAGTCTGTGAAAGCAGACTGAAAGTGTGGTGCACATTGTAAGGTGTAGAATAAAACCATATGTTCCTTTGTAGTAGACACAGAGGATGCTGTAGTCTGGTCTCTCAGGAACATTTATTTTTGTGTTCCCCTGTGTCAGGCACATCAGCAGGAGGAAGAAAAAGAAAAGGAGATTCAGATGCAGAATTATGAATTCAGACATCTCAGATATGGGAGGCCTTCAGATAATCCAGGTCTGGACCTTCCACTGTGTGAGTGCATAACCTCCACCAATCACTCATGCTGTGTTGGCAACGCATTTCATGTAGCTGGTCCTGAACAAAACCGGGCAAAACTACAGCATTTTGAATGTGGTTGTATGCTTCCCAGACAGCCATGGAGGGCACTAAAGAGAGCTGCCTGAATTACTGTCACCCCAAAACAAGTCCCTCTTGGCACGGAAACTCACCAGAACACACGTTCAAGTTGCAGCTATCCTTTCAAGACTTTCCAGGGAAAAGGGCCAAATACCCTTATTTTAGAACAGTTTAAATTTTTGAATTGGTAGCCAGAGAGGAAAAAAGAACATTGCCCCTACAACTCCACCAAAAATGTACAATAGGAGAGTTATTTCAATTCTAAAAAAAAAATTAAAAAAGCAGTCAGAAGTAAACATTTAATAAAAGAGTTTATGATAGTCTGAAAAATATTTCAGTATTTGATTTTTTTTTTTTCTTTAGACATACTTCGAAGATTTATATTAAGAGAAATATTGAAAATCAGCTTGTGTTGACATGGAACATAGAAACTCTTTATGAAAAAAAGCCACTGAAATGCTTTGACTTTTTGTAAATTGCAAAGAATAATAATACAAAAACCCCCAAACCTGAAAATTCTTTCTGTCCATGCAAATGTTTTTTTTTTTTTTTGTTTTTTTTTTTTTCCACCAGAGTCCCCTTTACCTTGCTGTCTCTCTGTAGTGAGTAAGCTGTACCACTAACCTCTCCCAAACTCACTATAGAAGCTGCTTGATTAATGCAAAGTGAAGATGAAGTAAAGACCTTCTTCACAGATAACACTTCCTCTGACAGCAACAGTGTCCCTTCTTTTATTCAGGCACAGGAACCTTTTGTACTTTGGGAAAAAAGGAAATATATTAATTTCAGATAACTGTATTCAAGCTCATTTACAGTTTAACAGCCAGCGCTGTTTTAATGGCCATCGTTTACTTCTCATGCTCATACCTCCTGACACTGGCTTACAGAATCCTCATGTCTGTCAAAATTGTTCATCTGCCGCGGCCTGCTCCAAAATATATCCAAGAGCATAGAGTGAAACTCAGTTATTCTTTAACTACTGCCTGTCCCTGTGCATTCAGGGTTCTGTCACAAATGCACTCCTATAAATATGAAATTCAGAAATTCATGTACTAAAGCACATTTTGCTAGAAACAGGCTTGCTTCCAGCTGAGAATGAGCTCATGGTAGCTTGAAGCATCCTATGCATTTCGGAGTATTCTGCCACTTGTTAATTATTTGAAGCTCAAACTTTGCTGCTACATTGGTCAGTAGACTTTTCCTAAATTACCAGCATTATCCCTTGCTTAGCCACGTCTTGGCCACAAGTCATTTCTTAACCATTTTGAAATGAGAGGTTTAGAATATTGTGTGGGAGTTGATAGAAATAATGACTGTGAACAGTTAGGAGATCAGATAGAGTTCTTAAAAGTATTAAAATCCAATGTAGCAGCTGCAAATTATAACAAGGCAGTGAAGATGTTTCTAGTTTTATTGCCCAGTCTGAAGTACCAAGAGTATTGAAAGACAAGGGAGTTTGTGCTGAGTAAGAGTATGACAAGTCATGAAGGAAATATTCATCCGATCTCTGGAATATCTTTTGAGAATTTTCAGTTGTTTTCTTAAGTCTGTTCAAAGTATTTTTAACCAAGCTAATTTTCCTTCTTAAGTGAGGGTAACAGCAAAGAATGAAGAAAGAGAAAGGTGGTTTTTGTGAAAGACAAAGAAGACAATTTCAACAAGGAATATCAGAGGAAAATGCAGGAAATGACACCCTTCTCCACTGCAAACGATTCAGTACAAGGCATTGAACTGCACATTGCTGGAGGATGGAAGATTCCTTAAAGGAACTATTATCACATATCCTCTGCTTTAGAAATCTACTTTTGATCTGAGGCAAGGAGACAGGATATAGGACTACATAGACTTTTGGTTCGTTGTGTGCTGCAATTTACTGTTTCAATTGCTCTGCAACAGATAGAGTTATTTAGAAGCAGTGTGAGGAAGGGGAGAAAAACGTTAATGTTGCACAATATAGCTTTTTTGAGTTGAAACAAGGGGAAAAAAAGAAAAAAGCTCTATTTGTGCATTCACTTTTAAAAAATAGCATGTTAGGGAATGGATTTGAAAAACAGATACTGGTTTAAGGAGAAAGCCAAGTCATTAATTTGACTCATTTAATTACAAAAACTAAATATCCACATGTTCTACATTACACCGGGAAGAAATTTTTGCTTTGAACAGAATTCTCCAACTTGCTGCTAACCCTGATGCCCAACCATGTAATCCTGAAAGTGGTCTGTATGCTTCTCATACCCTTGGCTCATCACAAGCTCCAATCTGCATATTTGAAATGTGAGGCAGTCTCTTCTTGCTGCATCTGCTGCATCTGCATGAAAAACTCCAGGCGTCCTTTACAGGAGCAATCTGTAGCCTTTGGCTTAAAAGGGTCACAAATGGGCATGTAACAAATGAGTGCACCAATATTACCACATTGCTTTTCAAGACTATCGCAAGAGGTGCCAGGCAGAAATGAGCCCCTAAGAAAGATTGTGTGAGTTATTGATAAAGCTACTGTGTCTGAGAAGAGCAGAGCTGTTGCAGTGCGCAGAGGAAAATTACAGTTCAATGGTCAAAATATTCAGGGAGGAGGAAAGGATAGTTTACAGGATGAGCAGGGCTCTCTACTCTCCTTTAAAGGGTCACATATTCCCTTCACAGGGACAGCAGGTGACATCTCAGATGTGGGTCATCAGGTGGGAAGTACAACCAGAGAACAACCTTGCACTGTCTGCAATTGGGTGAGAAATTCAGGTGCTCTGATCTTTCCTCCAGTTTTCTTGTATTTGCTATGTAAAGGAAGCCACTTGATAATGCACAAATTGTTTCTGCAATGGCTTTTTAGTTTTGATTTCAAACCTGAAAAGGTTTGGAAAGCTTTGAGCTGCCATTAAATAGGAGAGTGGGTTGAGATAAGTGAAAATAGTGAGAGAAAGAGGAGAAACCACCCGTCATACGAAACCTATTCTAGTATTTTACTTTGAGTTATTTTACTTTTTTTATTTCACGATGAGAACCATAGAACTGTAAGATGGAAACTTGAAATCCCATTTGTCTCCTAGATAAATCCAGCTCTGCTACAGTGGCTGATCTAGCAGATAATTAAGTGGTTATGATAGTCTTGATAGTCTCCTCAACTCTTATTTTTTGTCCTATGATCTCCCTCCCACAGTATTAGAAAAATTTGAGCTTTTCTGTCTTTAAATTGAAGCATGGAGACTGCTTGAAACATTAAATATACACAAGATCTAGATGCGTTTTCAATCTCAGATGCTACTTTAGCCAATCTAGGTACTTTTCCTCTCAACATTTCATGCCACAGTTACTAAATAATATCTTGGAGTTGCCGGAGGGGTTTTATGCACAAATTGGGCAGTGAAGAAACAGAGGAAAAATTAAGTCATTTCTCTGCAGACAGGGGTGGGCATGCTGAAACTGTTTAGATCCTGATGCAATGGCCTTATATTCTGATATTTCGTAAGATTTGCTTCCTGAGAAATATTTGCTGCATCTGCAAAGGTGGAGTTTACATTCTCCTCTTTGCAGGGGCCAATGAAAGGTTTGTTATTCCCCAAAGGCAGCCTCGGAGGGATTGCACAGTGCTGAATTTCTGCCTCCATTTCAGTACTTTGATTGTCTTCAGGGATGTGGCTCCTGATTTCCATCTGCACAACATGGAAACTGCTCCCCAGGGTGGCAGGCAGGTTTTGCTCAGCAAGCAGGACAGTTATGGGATGCCAAGCATGGCCCCAGGAGTTGTGCATGCCACAAGGCTCCTAGCAGTTGGAGGGAAATGAGACAAACAGTATGCTTTTGTTTTTAAAGGAAATATGTTGCTGTCTCTGCTGAGAAGCTGATTTTTATTTTTTAATTTTTTTTAAGCCATCAGCCACTGTTGTTTGTAACCATATGCTGAACAGTCTCTGCACATTGTGTTACTCCTCCTCTCTGATGTTTCCCGGTGAAGCTGCCGTTGTGCTTCCCAGCCCTCATTACTAGCTAGGAACTCATCCCTTGCTTTTATGACTTGTGCCCTGAGAACTTCACAGATCGCAAAAAAATGGTGTACCTCCAGAATTTCATAGATGGCTGCACTGTGGTTCAAACAAATTCTTCCTTTTTCCTTTTCTCACCAACTTTTTGGTCAGAATTATAAGAAGGCAGAGAAGAGAACAGAGTCCTATTGCAGCAAAAGTGATGGCAGTTTAAGGTGGAGTCTTTCTTCTTCCTCCACAAAGTGAACTTTCCAATTTTTTTTTTTTTTTTTTTTAATATATATATATATATGTATTCTATCTGAAGGCAAATATTCCTTCAAATATTACAGAGATTATTAAGGGTTTTGTTGTGCTCTGTTCATGCTTCTACTCCCTGTATGTATCCTTTGCTGACAGGAAACTGATACCTACACATTGCATATCCCTCCCTCTACACATTGATTTGCTGTCCTCTAACTGCAGCCATCCAAATGAGTAAGGAACACATTTACAGTGTCCCCCTCAAGCCAGTGTGCATGGCACTGTGCAGCCCCTCCTCACGGCCCTGCTTAGTCCAATGAGTGAATACATTGGTGGTGGGGGAAATTCCTGCACTGCAGAGCCCTGTTCCTGTGGACTGCAGCCATGCCTGATACTAATAATTGCTAAAGGTGTTTCATCCCTGTCAATCTGCCTGCAACAGCAACAACATAGGACTGGAAATACTCTGCGGGGTCCAGAGTTCACAACTTGTTTTTCATACCAGATACTTCTCTAGAAGGCTTTGCTGGCACAAGCTCTACAGGTTTCCCAGTAAATCCTACTCAATAGGTCAGAGAGAGAGAGAATCCAAGCTGAATTAAGGACTTTCAGTTTGTCTGGCAAGGACTTTGAGAAGTCATCTAATTGGTAGTGTGCTCAAAGGCTGATCAGCTTAGCTTGAGCCATGTTTAATAGATGGAGACTTTGTTTCTAAAACTTAACTGAAATTGTGGCTCCACAGCTCTGTATCCCAAAGCCTCACTGTCCTCACCACTGAGAAGAACTCTTCCAAAGCTCAGTTTTACTGTTTCAACATCACTGTCTTCTGCTACTGTGCATGCCCTGGAATCTACTAACTCTGTCTCCAGAAAATTCTTGTCTCCTGTAGGTCCTGCATCACATCTGTAGCCTTGTAGAAAGCCTTGTAGAAATGTATCACATGCTCTGAAACATCTGAAATGGCTTCAAATGTCTATGTAACTGAACTGAGCCCTGAAATCATGCTTGTCACAATCTAAGCCAAAATATTTTGTTCTTTATGCAACATTTATTTATTTGAAGATTTTTGTGACTCCCTTCACTTCCAGTTTGACTTGGAAAACTCTCTTCTTTGAGATTTTCCACAGAGTGTATATTTTCCAGACCACCGATTTAAATACGTTGTTCCAGACTGTCTGTTGCACACTATCCTTTGCTAGTTCACTCTAGAAAGGAAGGATTATTCAGTATTTTTGTCTTTCTTGTGACCTTTCCCTTATATATTTATCTCAAAATAAAGTTTACTTTCCTATATAACATTATCAGATTTAGTTTTGTGATCCTTCCTAACCTGCAGATCCTATTGTGACTGCTCCTAAAAAAGGCAGAATTTTTCAATGACTTTGAATTATTTTTCCTCCTCTATTCCTCCACTAATTTCAAGTCCATTTTGACAGTGATCCATTCCTCCAAAGTGCTAGCAGCCCCTTCCAGCCTGATATCACTCTGCAAATTTAATAAGTAGCACAACTACTTGTTCATCCAGGTCATTAATACAGAATTGAATGTGACTGGACTGATGCTTGACCCAAAGAGCTACTTTTTCAAAGAGTTTTGCACCTCTCAATAGTTCCACTTAGATCACACCTCAGCAGCTTCCTATGTAATTATTATAATTCACAATATTTACTGAGAGTAAATTGTAAATCTTCCCAAGGCAGAATTCCAGAGAAACTCTCCCAAAACATTGTACTAATCAAACCAAAATTAAGGTAAGACGGACTACTCCTGCTTACTTACAAGACAGCGGGTATCATTTTGCATGCCTCAGAGGGAACCCCAAAATGATCCATATCATTCTCCAAAGTTTGTTCTGAGGAAAATAAGTGGCTTTTGGTCTTAGTGCTTTTCCCACGTTCCCAGAATGAAGGAAGACAGTGGGGCTGGGTCATGCATCACTGTCAATTTACTGGGCTCAACCTCTAAAAAAATGAGAACCTTGTGTGTTTTTAGGGCGCACCCAGCTGCCTCAAACTACATACTATTCTTCAGATATTGAGGGATTATTATTATTATTATTATTGTTTTCTGTGCTTGAAAAGCTGCATTTTTCAGGAAGGTCTCCTAGCATGAGTACTGAATTTCTATTTTGGCCACAGTATTTCATCTCAAGGTAATGTATGGCTTTGGAAACTAAACTTAACTGCATGTCTTCTGCTTATTTTTCCTCCCTCCTACCTGAAAACTTTACAAGAAAAGTCTCTTTACGCTCAAATAAAATACTAATCAGTAATAACAATGTTTTGAGCATCTGTTGATTGGCACCCATTTGGAAAAAAAAAAATCTATTTGTTTTGCCCAGTGGATTGTTCAGGAACTGCACACCAAGCTCAACATGGCTCTTTCTGCTGTTTGTTGCAGCAGTCACACAAATTGAATTGAATTTGACCTTTGTTTACTTGCATGGCAGGATCCCCTGTGTCTCTGCTGTATTTCACACAGTGGGAGGTCAGCATGGACTTTTCCAAGGTCAATCTTGCTGCTGAAACCCAATGGCTCTCCTGCTGGGAGGTGTCACAAGGCATCCAGACAAGTTTGTAGCAGTGCAAACTTGTCAACTGCTGAGGAGGCTTCAGCAGTTTAAGCGCATTTGACCGGTGAAGACCCTCCCTGCCTCAAATTCATTTACTTCTTTGCAGGGGGTAACGAGGAGAGAAAGGCTGAGACAGATGGAAGTGAAAGAATCTGTGAAATTGTCAATCCTCCTATCAAAAAGGCAACAGGAGTGTAAAATATGTCCTGGAAATACATATCAGTGGACTTAACCTGCAGTCTCAGATCTCAGCTCAACAGGGATCTAGGGAAATTGGGATCTGACCTGAATTAAACTCCTACGCAGAGGAAAAGGCAACGTGAGGGACCTGGGGCTAGTCTTTGCACTCTCTGGAGTCTACTGCTGGTGAACATAATGGGAGGATAAAAACGTTGCAGTTCATTAGAGATCAGTTTCAAAATAGATGCAAAAATATTGCTGGTACTGGCACATTGAGAAAAGGGGATGAAGAGTGAGGGATGGTGAAAATGGGCCACGTGGAAGGGCTCTCACTGGGGGGCATGCATGAGCGTGGGGCAGTATGTAAGGAACTGGCAGCCGTGGAGCTATCTGGAAGCAGCAGAGCTGTGTAAGAGTAGCATTATGCTGGAATCAACAATCTCTACCTTGTGACTTATTGGTGGTAATTAGTTTCACCAATCAGCCTCTTAATTAATGCAGCTATTCTGGTCATGGGCAAGTTTAAATGTCTCTGCATTGACCTCCACTGCACAGCAGACAAATTGAGCACACTGATCAGCTATGCTCCTGATTGAGTTTGTACTTATCAGAAGTGCTTTACAAGGGAGATCAGTAATTTGCAGATGGGTAAATGGAGGCAGGGGACAATGTGGGGCTTTTCCAATGTTTCCAGTGCAAAGGCCAAGGCTTGAATGCAGGTTCTCACGTGCTGGCTCAGCTTTGTAAGAGCGCCTATGTTCTCTAAAATGAGACTGCATGAGTATAGCAGGTTCTTCCCAGATCACAATGAGATGAGAGATGAGTTGGATTCTTCCGTGGAGTGGCAGGAATATTTGAGATAAACACACAGAACAGTGGAGAAATGAAAGACCTTTGTGTCCAGGGATAACTTTGCCAGAGAACCACCCAAATTCTGTGTTAAGGACATCACAATATGTTTCAATTCAGCATAGCAGTAACTAGTGTTTTTTTTTTTTTTTTTTTTTTTTTCTATTATTGTTATTATTTGCTCCACTGCACTTAATTTTTTTTTTTTGCATACTTTCATTCTTTCATTTTAGGTTGTTTTATGGCCTTAGCAAAATACTTTATCACATATTTAATTTCAAGCACATCCTCTGGATGCCCAACAACCTTAAAAGCATTTAAACCTCATGTTCAAAGTGAAGTGGGTGCTTAACTGAATAGAGATAGACTTGCACATGCACATGTTCAGCAAGAGTGTGACTGCTGTGCCAAAGCAAGACATACAGAAGTGAGAATAACGGTGTAAATTTTTAGGTTTTGGTTCAATAAGCGTTGTTGCCCTGACTGCAAAGGAATATACCAGGAGTTGGCTTTGATCTTAGGCATTTGTTAGACATGTCCAGTCTCAGGCAGGAAGAGGTTCCCCCCCTTGCTGCGCCTGTGGCCAGGTCTGGCTCACCTGCCTCGCTCTGTGCAGCTCTGTACCAGCCCATGGCTCCCTGGGGCTTGAGATTCAGTAGATGATCTACTGAGTTTGGCTCATGTGCTCATGAAGTGGGGAAGGTCACAATGTCACTCTGACACTGATGGTGTGATGACATTAAAGAGGGCATCCTCTTAGTCTTTTAAATCTGTTAAAAAAAAAAAAAAAAAAAAAAAAAAAACTTGTTAGAAAGTGATCCCTATACACCCTAGGTTTTCCACTCTCATATGACATGATGTAGGAGGGTCCATATTTTGAGAGACACATAGGAAGTTTATTTAAGGCCCAGATCTGCCTCTTTTGGAAAGAGAAGAGTTGAGTAACCCCAAATAGGCATAGCATCCTGAATTTGAAATCAAGCAGGGACTAATTGACTCCAGCTGTTATGGCTTTGCCTCAGGGCCCTGCAGTGAACTGCAGCCTGGGTGGGTAAATCTGTTCCCTGGGTGAACACAGCTCTGGCACAGGAGGAGCCTTTTTCTAAAACAAAGGTCTCATTTGAAGCTTTATTCAATAAGTGGTTGAAATATGCCTGTATTTAATGATGGTGAAAATTGAAGGTGTCCATTAAAGCAGTTGTGTTTGGTGCTGAGACAATGAATGTTGTTAAGATTCAATTTGCTCTACCTCTTTGTTCCCCCCTTCTAATTATAAATGGTTAATTACCAGTTTCAAATACCCAGTGAAATTCTCTAGCTTACAGAAATCTCAGTGATCACCATATTGCCAGAAAGAAGTGAGACCCCTTTTTTTTTTTTTACCAGATGAAAATATTTGTTCTTCTACAGTAAAATGCTAAGCGATCTCCTGACTCAGACAATCAAGACCCGACCTTTCCCCTCTTTGATGGAAGGAGTGGGATCTTGCAGAATCGTGCCCATCTGCTGGGTGCTATGAACACAAGCTCCCTGTAGTGCAGCCACATCTTCTGTGCTGGTGACTGTGTGATACCTTCTCCTTTGTATCCAGGGGGACCTGGCAGGATAAAGGCTCAGCACCAGACCTGCCCCATCCCCATGAGGAGGTGGAGCTCCCCACCAAGGTTAGCATTTTGAGCCCTCATATGAGCTGAGTCAGAGTAGGATTTTCTTTCTAGACATTCCCATTGCCAAAAGCTCCCAAATCCTACAACTCAAAGTGATTCAACCCCAGCCTGATCCAGACTTGCTGGACTTTGGCCCCATGGGTGATAGGACTGAGATGTGCCCTTTTCTCTGAGTGCTGATCCCTGCCTTACAGAAGTGGGGTATTTTTGGAAGTCATGACAGAACCACCATTCATTTCTTATTGCCTGTATTTAAAGTCTTTGTTGTATCTTGAGGGAACCTTAGCCTTGAAATTTTCACAGCTTGGATGAGAAGCTGACAGGCAAGCCACCTGCACATGTTTGTTGACTAGTGTATACATTTTGGTCCCAATTAATGTGAGCATCGCAGTTAGAATTTCTTTGTTTATTTATTTATTAGGGATGCTGAAAAGGATTGGATTGGTACAACCAGAATATCAGTGTTGTGCTCCCACTGCCACTACATTATTCAACAAGATATTCTGCAGACAGCAGTAGCTGATTCTCTGAGCTGAAGACATCGTAAGCACAAAAACAATAGCATCTTGCCATGTAAATGACAAGTGCATTATAAATAGACGTCAGTACCCATCTATTGTGTTTTACTATATGCTACTCCAAAACTCCAGATGCTTTAAAAATACGGATAAAGAGTGTAATGTTTTTCAAAAATGTAGAAGTCTGAGGAGACAAGAACATAGAAAAAACACAGCACAACTTCAATTTCACAGCCTGCTCCTCTTCTCAGGCTCCACATTTCCTCAAGTAAGTAATTTGAAGACTGGATTTATTACCCAATATAACCTCAAATTTAACAGTCTTCTCACTGCAGGACAAGGAAAGGGAAGGATTTGCCCTGGTCACATGGGAAATTTGTGACAGGGTCAGGGTAGACTCTGATCTGCTGAGCTCTGCCCTTTACTGCACAAACACTATTTGTGTACAAAAGGCATTTGCATCTTTTCTCTATCCCTTCCAAGTCCTGCTAATAAAATAATTTCAATGACACCTTCCTTGCAGCTGAAAAAGAAACAAAACCAGAGCAACCTAATTCCCCTTAGAAATATTTCCCCTGCTTCCAGAAATGCTGACAACCAGCATTCAGTTCTGACAGCTTTGGAAAGATACATACACAGGATGTGGGTCATCGAGCTGTGTGTTGGAGGCTGTGCTTGGTGTTTAACAAGACAGACCACAGCTTAACAAGCGTGGGTCTTGGGAGTTGCTGGTAACAATGAACACCAGTGTTACTCACTTCCTCTCAGTCTTCTTCTCATTTCTTTCATCCCTTGAACCACCCATCTACCTATTTCTTGTTCAGCTGAGTATTTGATATACCAGAATTTCTGTAATTGGCCCATATATAGGAAACAAGGGATATTTCTCTTAGAGAATAAATCTGACCTGTAATTCCTTTTCATAATTAAAACCCCTAAAGAGCCCTACCGTGTAAGCAAAATGCATTTTCTCATAACTTTCTAGTGCCTCCTTGCACAACAGTCTCCATTCTGTCTCAACACCTGTCTGTAAAGTAGAATGCTTCCATGAGCATTTATTCATTACCAAAATGATAGCTGAAAAGCAAAAGCAGAGGTATCATCACAATCCTGATAGCAGAGTATGGGAGCTGTCTGCAGTCTAATGGCTCCTGCAATTGATTGAGTGCAATGATGATGTTGCAGCCCCTTTCTTGAGTACCATGTTGTGCGCACTTATGGATGACTATACAAGTATTCATCAATACGCCATGACGCAGTCCTGATGAAGGATTAGAGTGTGCACAACTGAGAAAGTGAAAGCATAAATGGAGGATTATCTGCTTGGATTTTGCTCCTAATCTTCAGAAAGTGTCTTGCATTGGACTTGCAGCCAGCCAGTAAGGAGTGAGAAAGTTATCCAACATTTTTCTTTAAACAAATATTATAAGTTATTATCTGTGCTGTAACATTGCCTAGAAACCTCTAACAATGCTGCATCCTGAGTAAAAAATACTTTCTATATTCCAAAGTCAGAAGAAGTTTTGGTCCTAAAGAGCTGCCAGCCTAAAGAGACCAGATACAAAAAAATATTATGAAGGTTCTCTTTGTGGAGGAGAATTGAGGCCCAGGAGCCCAAATGTCACACATCAGATGCTGGGGCAGAGCTGAGAGAAGAACCCATTTCTTCACATTTTAGATGAATGCTGAGTGCATATTTCAGTGCAGCAGGGAGGACATATTTATGCGTGCTGCCACCCACCAATGCTAGGTCCTAACTCCATTTGCTATCTGTGGACTGGAGCTGCCTTGTTTAACCTTATTTCAGGTATGTTACAATTTCCTCTCTCCCATATCTGCAGATGCGGTCAAGTCCTCCCAGTCCTAAACAGCATGCATACTAGTCTTACTGCCTTTCTTTAGATACCATAGCACAATCCTGTTTTTGCCATAGGAGACAGTTTGAAAACAGCATGGAGCTACCAGAACCCCTTCCCCTTCAGGCCTGAGCCAGCGCTGATAGAATTTACAGATATTTTTATATTAATACTGATACTCTTTGGATTAAGCTATATATAGTTTCAATTTCTGTGCTCTTTGCTGTCAGTATTACTCTGTCAAGCAGGTGGAAATATAGGGTTTTGAAAAATGGATAGTTCTTAGAGAAATAAATTACGAATTAAGCCCATGTTATCAGTTTGGAGAGTGGGAGGAAGTATTTAAAGATGTGAAGACATTGACTAACAAATCAGTCCTTCCCTCTGGGCTGGTGTCATTGAGGTCCAGATGGTACCTGAGCAGCTCAGATGCTGGAGCCACAGACTCTCAGTTCAGACAGACCATCCATCATGGTGCAGAGTGGGGACTGGCTGCACAGAGGAGGATGTCTATAACCTTGTTGCTACAGCTGCTTCCTGATGAAGCCTGCTCTGTGCCTGCTGCTTCAGTAAAGGTTAACTCATGCTGGGGAGTTTTAATCGTCTATTATCTACCCAGAGGGAACTAACTACCTTAAATAGTCTAAGGCTAAAAGCTTCATTTTCTGGCCTTTTTTTTGGAGTGTTTTTGAGAGAAATTCATATGTTAGTCAAACTATGAATTAAATTAAAAAAAAATCACAAAAACACACAACATAATGTGTTCACTTGGGAAGGAAACCCTAGGTCATATGGATCCACCAGCAATGAATCTAAATAAAGTCAGGGAGAATATCACTGACTACTACACTTCAATTATTATTGTAGTGATTGATAATGTGGTTGGTCAGATAATGTGATGACATGTGTGGTCCAAAGGTCAGTGGCACAGCTGGTAAGATGGAAAACCACACTGTTCTGATGTGATGGGCTGATGCCTCATGGCCTGATATGCAGCTCTTGTAAATCAAGATTGATTTGGATTACAGTGCTCGGATCCTGGCCTGTTCTGCATGTGGCAGCTCTGCAGGATTTATCTGCAGTTTGTCCAAACTCAACCTTTTCAAGAAGGGTTACTAACTTTTACTGATATGGACGCTTCAGTTTGTTGGTTCAGGTAACTTCATTTATGTTTGAACTTTCCCTTAGTTTTCAATGGAATTTTAATTTCAGAAATGAAATCGAATGGATTTATCTATTTCTGTCAGTAAAATAGTAACATAAAACAGCCTTTTGTAAGGATGTGACCAGCTTTACTCACTTCAGAGGAATAAAATGTGATTTAATAAGTGATTTGGGGAGAGGGAGGGTGTACTGAGATTTCTTGTGGTTCACTTACTGGGGTGTTGTGGGCAGAGCAGGAAGAGTTGGAGGACCTGAGTTGAATGCTGGATAGCCTGTAATGAAACAATGTGGTATATTAGAACATAACTGCTGCTAAAGACACCTTTCAGCACTGATGAACTTCTGTTTTATTCCAACAGTTAAGCACAGTTACAATTACAGATTTAGTCAGTGACTGAGAAGCATAAATTTGGAGTAGTGAGCATAAAACTTAATGGAAGAACAGGAAAGAGGTATTACTGTTGAAAGAAAATACAGGAACTCTATTCCCTTCTATTCCCATAGGCAGGGCTATCATATCCAAGTGTTACCCATGTGCTTGGGCTGCAGGAATGATTTTAGTCCTAAGTGAGAAGAAAAGCAGAAGAGACACATGGGTTTTCTTGAAACTGCTGAATGCAGTGCAGAGCAAAAAACTTAGAAAAAAAATGAAAGGCTGGAAACTTTTACCAAAGTAGCAACTGTAATTAGCACCTTCTTATTAATTATATCATAGTCAGTAGCAGGGTTATGAAGTAAGATTTATCCCAGAATTTTGATCTGTCTTGGTAAAATGTCTGGATGTGCCACCTGCAGTTACACTACACAGCAAATCCTTCTCTTTTGTTTCTCAAATTTCCCCTCCATATGTTTTGAGACCTCATATGTTTGGGGCAAGATTCTTACGGTACTAAATTATTCCGGCTGAAATCACATAAAAGTAGAAGATTAGGCAGTTTTAAAGGCAACTAGAAATCTGAATTTCATCTTTATTTATTACCAAATAGGGAACAAATTTGAAGCTACTGCTTTGTTCTATAAATATTGACTAAAGTATTGCTGTACAAGGAACCATGTAAATTATTACTCAGCCCTCTAACGACAGAAAGGAAGAATCTTTGATTCATTTCATTGTATTGCCAGTGTCTTAGAAGTCATCCATTCAAAGAAGAAGAGACATCTTACAGGTAATTTACTGTATTTGTGTCTTCTGTCCTGTGGGCTATAAGTGTCAGCTACTACCCTCAGTCCCTCAATCTTTATTTCTCTTAAATTATTCCATCCTCTTTATTTGAGATGCTCTTCAGTGTAATCATTATATCAATTTGGCTCCCTGCAGAAAGCTTGAATGGTATCACTTGCAATAAAGGCCTTGGTTGTCTCCTTTGCCTAAGGGTCTTTTCTATTCCTGGAAGTGAAAGGAGAAGCCAGGAGGAGATTTGCTGCTGCTTTATCTCTCCACAGTGAACTGAGATCTATTTGTACTCTCAAGCAGGAAAGGGGCATTGTGATGGGGGGTTTTGGTCACCACACACATTTGCTGGACATGGAAGCGGGCTGATGGTAGAAAGACACAATTACTGAATTTGGGCTGTAGAGGATTCTTCTTCTGTCATATTGAGTAGTACATCTTTGCATCCATTCATACACTGGATTCCCTGGGACTAAAAAGTCTAAAATCTGACATCAACGTCAGATCAGGAAAAAAGCCTTCGCTTCCTTGGTAAGATATTATGGATGTCCTTGTTAATGTAGTATTCATTGATTGGGCAGTGACATCTGTTAAAAAATGGACATAAAGCCACATGCAAGCTTGTGGCAGTAGATCATCATGGACCTATTCATTATAAGCCAAAGAAGAGTATTTTGGTGGAAACAAGAAAACAATACCCAGCACCTGCTTAGGTGTCTGCTGCTTGCAGTGCTTACTTGCTGTATACTGTACTGACATTCACCATTTTAGGTATTGAAAATATTTTTCATGGTCCTGAAATGGTGGTCCTCCATACCTTGAAACACAGACACCTTTGGGGGAAACCTGGCAGCTGTTTGAAACAATATAGTGGTGCTGAATGAGAAGAGAGGGATAAAAGTTAGCTCTCCTCAATGAAAATTAGAGGCAGGATTTTGAGCAGTTAGAAAACAGCAATGGATCTAGCTGGAATTGGTCATTCCATAGAAAAATTCAACACTTACAGGAAAAGAAGGTCCAGGCCTTCCCAATGATAATAGACGTGAGTGAATCTCTGTGCTATCTTCAATTAAAGCACTGAGAACCTTTGGCCCAAGAGACAAAAATCCTATTCATGGACAGATTCTCAAGTGAGTGTGTGAAACCCAGCTGAAAAGGCCATGGACGTCTCCCCTCAGTGAACCTGTCAGCAGGACAGATGGTGCAAGTTCTCTTTAGGTTAAAAAAATCATGAAAACTGACCCCTCAAGCTCTTTTCATGGATGGATGTTATTTCATGACTGAGTGCTCAAAAATGTGCTGTGTGTTTGCCCGTAGATAAAGGTCTTTGTCTCTCAAAGCTGTGAATTCAGAAACAAAATGTGTGTGATGTTTCTGACAGAGTCCACAGCGAAGTGGGGATGTCTCCTTCCTGGCCAGGCAGAGCCAGTATTGTGCTTTTCAGTAGTTAGAAGCCTGAGGGAAAAGATGCTGTTCAAGGTAGCCATTTCGTCCCCTGGGAGCTACTGTTTTGGCAGTGCTGGCCACTGGCTACTATGGGAAAGATCCTGCCCCTCACAGAGTGCTGTCAGTTTTCTTCTCCTTTGAACAGGAAAGAAGCCACAATACTGCATTATACAGATCAGGCTAGGGGATCTTCTGCTCAAGGCTCTCACTTTAACTCTCCTGTGCCACATTCTTCATGTAAAAAGAGGAGCTTACAGTCATACTGTACAGAACAGCAATATGTTCTAAGGCTGAACAAGGATAAAATACCAGGATAAAATTCCAGGAAAGATTTGCTTGCCAGAGCATCCCCTGTGCATAAGAGTCTAAGGTGATCGTGCATGATTGTTACCTAATCCCATGCTGCAACAAAACTATCCTTTATTTTGCATTAGAGTCCTGGTAGTCAGAAAATATTGTTAACAAAAACCTTCTCATGAAGTCTTTGCCCAGGGAGTCCTTCCCATCCTGCAAAACTGCATATAATGAAGGGATTCAGCTGGCTTGGAAGAAAGTCAGATCAAAAAGCATACAGAATGATCCCCTTCAGAAACTAGAGACCCTGGGGTCATGGTTTGGAGTGAGGAGATTCGGGCTCCTGCAGTGCAATTAACAGGCTTCTCCTCTCTTTCCTCTGCTGTGAGGAAAACAGCAAGCAAGGGAGCACAGTAGCAAAATACCTTGCATGTTCCTTCTGGATGGAGGGGTAGATGGTGAAGTGCTTCATAGTGAGAACAGACTTTGGTGGGTAGTGCATTTGGTTTAGGGAGCAGAAGAGATGCAGCTTTTAGCTAAAGGTTTGTGTTCTCTTCTGCTCTGAAGGCCAAAGGGGATTGTCCCTGCTGACTAGGGAAAAGGGGAATGTTGACTTGGCGAAGACAAGAAAAAGAGGAAAACACACAGGAAAACACACACACAGAAACATCTGTGTTTATGTGTAACTTGGGCGTGAGGTATTTGCCTCCTCTGTGCTTATTTATTCATTTATTTATTTATTTATTATACTTTTATTTTGGGAATACAATGATATAGTCTGTTCTGTTCTATTCTATTCTTTGCTCTGCTGTATCTCTTTATGCCATGGTTACCCCTGGAGTTGTTCTGCTCCACCCAGCATTAAATTTATTTCATGCTCTGACTAAGCTCAGAGGCTGAATTTACAGTAGAATTACAGAGGGGTATGACACATATCCCATCCCAGCTCAGGGCACTCTTTGTCCCTCCCACTTAGCAGCTTCTCATCCTGTCCTTTCCTCCACAGAAAGGTGCAATATCTGTGTGTTTAATTGAACTCCATGGGTGTGGATCCCTGGAGCCTGAACTCACAGTTAAAGCAGTGCTTTGTTGTCAAGAGCTGTCAGTGTGAGATCAAGCCATGATGCAGCAAGAAGGTTCATGATGGCACCTTAACAGGAGAAAACAAGGTAGCCCTAAGCTGTGTTTCAGGGAATAAAAGGTCTGAAACAACTAGGGAAAAATCTACCAAATAAGATGAAAGGGAGAAGATATTCTGCAGAACATCTCAAAGGAGGAAAAAAAAAGAAAAAAGAAAAAAGAAAAAAGAAAAAAGAAAAAAAAACTGTGATGTGCTAGGCTACAAAGCACAAAAATAACAATGGAAGTAGTAGGTTTGGAGAATGCTATTGGTCACTCAGGCCTGTATTTGATCTTTGTTTTTGATTTCCAGTAGGGCACTGCCACAGCCCTCCAGCCATGTAAGAGCCAGGACAGACCACCCTTCCCATATCATCTACTTCTGCTATGGTGTGTTTGCCACATTCAGCCCCTGAGCTAGCTGCAGCCCCTGTAGCATGTACAGAGTGCACTGGTTGAGCTTCAGAAAGGGGAGTTCTGCTCTTGACCAAAGGTGAGACAGTTTACAAATTGATTCCTCCTTCCCCTTCCAGTGCCTGCAGGGTGGTCTCAGTGTCTCTGTTCAGTGTCCCCTGGCCTTCTTTTTCCAGGGATAGATCATGTATGAGTAATGAAGACAAACCTCTCTGTTTCTTTCCCTGCTCTCTATGTTTCATTTATTGCATATTCCAGATTCTTTTTTGTTCCCATAATTTCCATGGAATTTCAAAGCTCCCTGTCATTAGTTGAGCTGGCACCTGCCCAGATCTGACACTTTGAAATTCACTTTCTGCTGTGATTGTATAGTGCAATTTTAAGAGACATTGTGCTTGTTCATGGTATCTCTTCAAGGGTTGTTTCACATCTCACAGACATTGCCAAAAGGAAGCCTTTAACACAACAGCTAGCCTCTTTGGCTGAAAACCTAAACTCTGGTCATTCTTTTCATGGCATCCTCTGAATCCAGCCCACCAGCTCTCTCAAACACATCTGAGGTTGCTCACTGGCCACCCATATCTAGGGCTTGTAGCACTGCTCCAAAAACTTCCTCCAGTGGTAAGCATATCTCAGCAAATAACAAATACCTCATCTTTTCTCATGCTGCCCTGTGATGTCTTTTATATTCATTTAGCTCCCCTGAGCCATTTCACCTGTTATTTGTTTAACAGCCTGCAAAGGAGAGCACTTAAACAACTTTGCTCTGAGCAAGTAAGCAAGTGAGATCAGAACCAGGAGCAAAGTCAATGTTTGATTAATTTCAGCCAACTTTAATTAAAAAGTATTCCCTCTTTAGTTCATTATGTGTTTTATGAGAAGTGGATGTGGTTATCTTAAATCAAGCAAGGGATGGTGTTTCTGTCATCTCATCAATACAGGATATATCAGGTCTGGAAAGCTGGAAAGCTTGACAGCATTAGTAAATAACTGGATACAGAATCACACCCAAATCAGACACTAATGGGAAACATTTAAATTAATGTGTGAATTTACTTCAGTGTATCATGTATCTTGATATACCATCTTTTGTATTACATGCTATCTCTCTTCCTGTTGATTGCATTTTAGTTTGATCGTAATGCTCTGTGCGGAACAGAGAATTATTCTGAAGTAAGGTATGGCAGTTTGAAAGGTCTGAAACAGACATGCACTTAGATGTATTATTTTCAAAGCACTAAAGCATTCAGCTTGTGACCTCTAAAAGAAATCTCTCTCTCCCTCTCTGTCTCTTTCTCTTTTCCTCTCTCTCTCTTTCTCTCTCACTTTTTTTTTTTTTTTTTTTTTTCTGAAGAAGTGCTGAGTCTTCTATTCCTTTGGTGATCAGGAGTTTTAAAAATGGCTCACATTGTTGCTCAGATACCAGGCACTCTGTATCAACAGTAATTGCTGAAAGTTTGACCATGTTTAGGAGAGGATAATAATATATCTGCTCTCCTTCTTTAGCAAATGTATCTGTGCCAGCTGATGCTGTAAGTAACTTGTTTATGAGACTAAATCCTCAGTCTCTCTGCTGAAGTTGCATCTGTCCTAGCACAGCTCTAATATTCCCATTGCAAAGGCCTGCAGGAATCTTTCTCAAAGATAAGGACCCTGTATGCTTATAGATGTGCAACAAAAGACAAAAAAACCTTTTTTGACCCTGTAAGTTTTCAATCTGTTTGGCAAAGTGGATGCAATAGGTGGATGACAGACATAAAACAGGACAGGATGGAAGGGGACAGCAAACAAAATGTGATCACCAGAGGAGCAGGAGTCATACGGATCACTGCCTTTTCATTCTCCCCAGACTCTCTAAATATGTCTTTCTGGAACATATGTAGAAAACTACAAATCTCTGCTTTTATAGCTTTGAATCTTAGCTGCAAATTGAATAATTTACAGTGCTGAACAGTGAGATGGCACAAAGCGCTTTCAGCACGAAGGTAAATGCAAGTCTTGTATGAGATAGATGCTTTGCAAAGGAAGGGTGGTAGGTAAGTCAAGATATGTAAGCTAGAGACAGAATAACCTCAACAATGATGTGCTTAAGCTTCACTGAATAAACAACAGAATGATTTAATATCCTTCCCCATAAGCTTTACAAATATTGCTGCACTGTCTGAATGTATTTCATGCTAGCAAGCTAACAGGGTGTCAGGAATGGAAGCAAGAGCTCCATGACTCCCTTCTGCTGTGCTCCTCAGCTAAGTGCAGGGACAGTAAATTTCATGGCACCTTTAATCTTTGTCTCAAATGTAAATAACATCTCATGGGCTTTACAAAAAATAAAAGGTAAACCCCTCGACGTTTTGCAGTTTTAATTTCAGTGCTGATGCCTGCTGATGAATCAAATCCACAGTTCCCAATTTTAATCATTTAACTGGTTCAATAACTGTCTTATCCTTTGCTTTTATAGTTAAATCAATTTTCAGGAGAGAAAATAAGCTTGTCAGTGAATCATACTTATGGTGGCCTATACCTTTTTAGAGCCAGTTGCCAAAACTACTTTGAACTTTCGTAGAAATCCAAAGGGCAGGTATTACCAACCAGAACCAGTGAGAGGTTGATATGTTGCCATTGTGGTACCACAGAGAAGACCACTATGGACAGTCATATCTGTCTTGTTTACAATGAGTGGTTCATATCAGTATCTTTGTAAATAACGCACAAATGTTTGAAGTAATTTCAGACTATACTCATACAAAGTTAAAATGCTTAGAGATTCTTTAGACCCAGGCTGGAAATCCTTTCCCAAGAGCAACGCCCATAGTTTTGGGTTCTATAAAAGGACCCCAGCACTGGACAATGTACCTGTGTCTTGGGCAACACTGTGATGTCCATGAAGTTACGCTGGGATCTGCTTCATACTGCTTCATAAGAAACTGGCATGTACTTTACTGATTTCCCCTTCCTATACTGTGGACTTTGTGGACTTTGGCCTTTTCCTAAAAGTCTGAAGTCTGTCATGAGATACCAGGGAGTGTTTCATGAAGAGATGCCTGAAAAACATGATCTGTGGACTAATTTAAATTTTTTTTTTTTTTTTTTTAGGTGATTGGATTTGATGGCCTAACTTAAAGGGACAAACTGAACTAGAATCAGAATACAGAAATATGGCCCTGTACCTTCTAAAATAAGATGAATCAGTCATTTCATGCCTGAAGGAGGTCAAGAAAACAGAATAAGATTTAAAAGTGCTCATTTTGGTTGTTGTTTTTGCTACTTAAAGGTTTTGTACCTTACTTTTTTTTTTTTTTTCAGTTGCAAAATAAAAAGTTTCCCTTTAAAACTTCAACTTGCCCTGGAAATCCTTCTGATATTCCTTTCTTTTGGGAGAAAGAGATTGAAATAATTTTAATCATTTATTTCTTTCCTTCTGAACTAAATGCACTACAGAGATTTATCTCCAAGGTTGTCTGTCCTCGTCTCTCCAAATTTTTGCAGACTAGCAAAAAAGCACAAACAAACAAACAAAAAAAACGATAACCAACTTTGTGACTTTGTCATGCTGGCAAAGTTTTAAAAAGTTATACAGTGGTCAAAGGAAAAAAAAATCCATAGAAAAGAACAGTAGAATGCAAACACAAGACAGTCTCAACATTCACCTGCCAAAAAGTGACTTTGAAAATCAAGATGTAGATTTTCCAGGACTAAGGAGAAAAATTGAATTCTACCACTGGAAATAATTATTTTTTTTGTGTGTGTGTGCATTCTTCTGTACATGTCATTGTATACAAATATGATGTCAGAATTTGGGTCATAATGCTTTTCCTACTGGAACAACCTTTTCTGAAGTGTGTCCTGCAGTGGCTTCAGTGGCATTCTCCAGCCCTATGATATATAAACACTTGGAAACAGACCACTGTAACAAACAAACACATTCCCAGAAAAATCCCCAAGAGTTATATATACACATTAAGCATTTGAGCAGCATTATTTGCTTTTAAATGAAGATGGATTAAAACTTGCTGTTTCCAATTAGAATAATAATAAACATTTCCCCTAATGATAAAACAGGCAATAGTGTTAAAATGGAAATGCAAAAACTTTTTTTGTTGGTACAGTGTAAGTTACAGTATCATTAAATATATAATCAGCCATTTATTGCGTGTGTTATTTTTGAGGCATTTAAATGAAAAGTTTATTTGTCTCTTATTAGACCTCAATAAATGTTCCTTTAATAGTCATAGGGTGTTTTAATGCTTTACAGAATCATTGTCATTAAATTGAATACAAGGCATTGGACTTAAAAGAGAAATGATAAAATTCAATTAATCAGGATAATAAAAGGTTTTCTTTGCGTTGTCTGAATTGTGCTGAAATGGATCTGTCTTTTAAACTGTGTTACAGAGGCCAAAGTAGCTTAATCACTTTAGGGCTTGATTATGCCTGCATGAGTAAGCTGTGAGACCGTGGCCGTAAAAAGATGTAGTTCTCCAGAGAAACTTGTGGAAGGATTTTGCTGTTGCATTGGTGGACTTTCCCCTGAAACCATGGCCAGGTAAGGAAAACATAATCTGACTTCTGCATTATGGCAGTCTTTCTTCTGTATGAGGAGCAGGCAGAGGATGAAGAAGGCTTGAGTATAAAACCTTGTCCTTCCCTACTGATTTTCTGCACCTCTTATGGTTTACTTCTGTACCCACTGCCAACATGTATACCAAAAAAATGTGTCTCAGACTCTTCATGAGAGGTGAAGGTATGCCTTAAAATGTACAGATCTTGGAAGAGTCTTGGAAACCATCACTTACAAGCAGCGAGAGGATGCATCTTAGGGGTTTGGGTGCTGTTAAAGCTGTCTGAGCAAGAACAGTCCAAAAGCAGTAAGACAGTTTCTCCTCTGTTAGAATATTAAGAGAAGTATTTAAAGGAGGTCAAGAAAAAAGGGAGTACCTCCCCATCGCATCTGTCCTGCTGTGCCTGCCCTTCTTAGATAGGCAGATGGAGGCCCGTAGTGTGCACAGTATGCACAGTCACCTGGTTTTGACCCGGGCTGCATCTGCTCCAGGCTGTAGCAGCTTCAGGGTCATATGGAACCTGTCGGTCCACTTGGTCAACATTATAATTCTGAAAACTATGTTGATACTAATAGATGTGTCTTAAACATCTCAGAAGTATTTCATTTGAATGCATTTCTTCAGCGTAAATTTATCACCGAATTTGTCCATATGTTTGATCAAAAAATGCCAGTTCTTTTAAATGATACTTTTATGGCCTGCTCAGTTCCCCAGGTGAAAGACTTGTTTGGTGGTGAAACCACAAACCATTAATGCTCGGTAGTGTCTGGGTTTGGCAGACATTGACTCAGCTAAACAAGGATACAGAGACCTGATCCGTCTTGAAGGGAACTTATTTACATAATGAGCTTGGGTCAGGGAGATGGAGATAGTGAGCAGAATCTATGATTGTCTGAATGCAACAGTTAAAACCTAATTGGAATTGCTGCACCACTCCAGGTACTTTGCCAGTTGCCTCAGAGGGTATCGTGCATCAACAAGCCCTGCACGTATCCCACTTCTCTGAAATCTCTGTGGTTTCTTTTATTAGTTCAGTTAGAAACCTCTAAACTTGAAAGTCTTCTTCTTCTTGGTACCTAGTCAGCATTCAAATGAGAGGGAGATGAGCATGCATATGAAACCTTTGAGTTTCCACTTTCCCCTGTATTACTCAGTATTTAATTGGTTAGCAGATATTGTTGCTTGTGGAAGCAAAAGAAAGGAAGAAGAAGAAAAAAAAAAAGGGCCCAGTAGCCATGGCAACAGAAAATATTTCATTTAGTCAGGGTGTGTGTATGTAAAGATGGGCACCAGGATTCTTCCTAGAATGGCTGCCAAGTTACTTCTCCTGTAAATAGGGAAATAAATACAGAGGCATAAAAATCTCTGAGCAGTGACGTGGCCCTTTGCTGGCTGGTTTAGCTTCAGATCAAAGCTGTCTACCATGTCTAGCGATTTTTGAATTTCTTCTGACCCACTGTGTAAATACTGCTTTTACAGGTCTGCTTTTCCCATGTTTCATGATTGACCAAGCTTCCTGATATTGAGAGCTTTATCCCAAAGAAATAGGGCAGATCTGAATATTTGTACATGAAGTAAAATATTATAGGCAGATAACTGCTGATGTTATGCTCTAGAGGTTTTCCAGACCAGCACTCTGACGTGAAGACTCATGATTGCTTGAAAAACTATCTCAGATTCAAATAAATCCAGACTATCCTGATCAACAAAGTGGTCCTTTGCCAGTGCAGAAAAGATTCATTTAACAAAACCTGGATCTGTTGTACATTTTGGAGCTCATGGCACTGTGATGCATAGCTGAGAGTATATACGTGGTCACCCTGTTTGGACAGTATCAATGCTGGAGAAACTGGGGACTGGAACCTTGCAGAATCAAAAGTCAGAAGGGACTCTCAATGGTCACCGTATTCATCCTTCTGCTTGGAGGAACTTCCTATTTAAACTTTTTCTACCATTGCCTTAAAGAAGACCTCCAATGCTACAAACCGCAGTCCCCAGGCAATCAAGGCTACCTCTTTGTTGTTCTTATCACTAGAATATTTCTTCTCACATCTCACATGATCACCTTGCTGCAATTTAATCTGGTTACTTCTTGTCCTATTCTCAATGGCTATGGAGAACAGATTATTACCTCTTTCTTTGGAGCAGCTTTTCAAATGTGTAAACCCATCTTCTCTATCTTAAATACTTTAGACTGAGGAAAACCAGTTTATTTAGTCTGTCTCCATGGATTATTGTATACACACAACTGATTATCGTCGTCATTGTGCTGTGTGCCCCTTCACATTGTTCAACATACTCCTCGATGTGCAGCGCTCAAAATTGGATGTGTTTCTTTAGTAAGGACCTTGTCAGTATAGACTAGGACCGATGTAATATGCCAAAGATAATCCTGTTTACATCCTACTATGGCACTTTCTTTTCTGATGACTACCCAAAATTATTCACTCATTCTGGCTGTGGCTGTGGCCACCTGCTTTGTAACAAGTTTGATCTATGAGGCTCAGTGAATTAATTAACCCCCTGCACTTTATAGAAAGACCTTCAGTAACTGAAGAACTGAAGTGCAAAACTTCACTGCAGCAGACTCTCCATTTCATGTAGTAGCTTTTTTTTTTTTTTTTTTTAAATCCCATTTGAAATAGACTACAAGGAGAACTGAGGATGGTATCGGATGTTATCTAATCAGATATAAATAGATGAGTTTTGACCTTGGTAAGTGTAAAAAGAACTTATTTTTCTAGATTTATAATGTGCAAGAAAATAATTGAATTAAGATTATTAAAATTAAAACAGCTAACTAATATGAACTAATATTTGTACTACTCCATCAGTGTTTGGAGGATTACAGAGGTGTCCTGGGAGATAGAATATAATTATTTATTCCTGGGGTAGCAGAACAATTTTTCCCCAGCCTTCTGTATCCAACTATTTATTTGTATTATACTTTTTTTTTCCCCTTCTATTTTATTGCATTTGAACAATATATTTTTTTTTTCTTCAATTTGGGTAGTAGCAATCTATCTCTTCTGAAAATAAAAAGCAACAAAAGCAAAACACAAAAAAAGACATTAAACAGAAGACATGATAGTTTGGAAGATCCTTCTCATGTTGAATGTTGAAGACTATTCAACATTCAAAACTAGAAATTTGCAGAATATTTTATCTTCTCTGCTTGTCAATGGCAAGTGCAATATGCAAGTTAAAACAGAATTCCTGTGCTTTATAAATTTTCAGTTTTAACTGCAGAAAAGATATGATAAAAGGAGTAATGAACTAAGGAAGAGCTGGAAATAATTCAGATTAAAAGATAGGTAGATCCTCTACTAAATTATGCCTGACACCCAAGGAAGAAAAGTTTGTTGCTTCTTAAATGATGACATGGCACTGAACAAAACTTTAGACAGGCATTTTGTCTAAATAATTACTTGTTTCCAAATAATGTGGCAGTTGGGTGATCGGAGGACTTAATGAGATGTTTTTTTGTGACTCTCCTTAACTGTTTGTGGCAGTCAAATTGTACAAATCATTTCAGTAATGCACATTGTAGGGTAATAACAGACAGTGTTATTCCCAATTAAGGTCACAATTCCTGCTAAGTTGGCAGGTAATATCTGGGTTGAAAGTCTGATGGGATAAAATTCTGGAGGGGAATGCTCTTGTATGTGGATGTTGTTAATCCCCAGTGGATCATCAAGTCATGGAGGAAGATTTAGGGTACACAAACTTATTAAGCATAAGTCTGACCTTGCTCCCAGAATTAGATTCATTTACCATCTGTAGTGAACCATCACACCGACACCCTGACATGAAAACAAAATTGATGGACAGTACAGCACATTAGCCTTGCCCATAGTCTTATGTATGCAGAAAGGAAAGATCAGACATGGCCACAGTCTGTTTCACCCAATGCACGATGTGTATAAGTGGGCCACGGGCAGGAATGAACATGTGGGTCCCAAAGCTTGTGATAAACCCTTTCTCTTCACATTCTTATGTAAATGGCTTCTTAATGACTGGAAGTGTGAAGAGGAGGGCATAGCTCTAATCCTTACTGGGGAATGTAGTCCATGACTGTGGGAAATGGACCTAGTCTTTCCTCAGTTTTGCTAAGAAAATATTGTGACTTGCTGTCTAAGACTACGTCCTATTTCATGTCTAGACTTGCTAATATGCAGTAAAATTTGATGAACTGATAACTCAGTATAACTTTTCATGGCTAGGTGATGCAGCTGCTCTGTAGCAGTCCACCTTTTTGTCTGCTCATTCACTTTTCCAGAGAGATCAATAGAGGCTCTGCAACAAACCAGCAGTATTTTGAAGCTGAAAAATGATCACATGCCTGGATGGGTTTGGTCCTTCTTACAAGTGTTGCTTATCCTCAAATGTTTCATTAAGTGTTGCTCCTTAGTCTCTTTTTCTTTGTGGGTGTAGGACCTAGCATCCTCAGACTGTACTTGAGAGCTCCTTCATCTGGCAGACATCATACATATCTTGCTCCATCAGGTGGTATTAACTAGTTGCCACCACACTGGGCTTGCATGCTCAAACAAGAAATCAGCTGGGTTGGAAAATATTAACTTTGACATTTATTTAAATTGCAGCTTGATTTTTTATCTCCTTTTTGAGGTTCAGTGATTGCATTTGCTGTCAATTTAGGTGTTAAAAATAGAGCTTCATGTGAACTCTCTTCAAGTCTCTCTGTAATGATTATGTTACATACTTGTGCACTGTTCTCACTGTAAGTCAACTGAAGCTGAACTGAACTATATCCCTACAACTACATAAGTCATTCAGAGTTTTATTGGAATAAAAATAGAATAAGACAAATAAAGAACCAGACCCAGGTTAATAACAGGAGGACTAACTAGTCTTCAGTGGATGTAACATTTTTTTTTTTTTTTCTGTAAAAACTCTTTGAAATGAATTACACTCAGTAGAATTTAGTCATCTGAGAAAATATCTTTTTAAATTATTTTACAAGTCTTCTTGATGTTCCAGTTTTATTGACTCCAATGGCATTTCAGGGCAAAAACTGTCCAGTAAATGAGATAAGAATTGATGCTGCCGATGAAAGACTATTGGCATAGGTGGGGACTGCTCGTCTGAAAGATTCAAGAAATCTTGTAAGACATATTTATGCTGTTATTGTTCCCAAGGGAAATTCGGAGTCTTAGTAGACCCATTGACTTTAGAAGTAAATTAGAAAAGGAGACAACATTAAAATAGAGGAGAGAAAGTGTCTGGCTTTATATTACTGCAGTGCTGCAGGTCCTCTGTTTCACTATATGCTAGCTATCCATGCACATACCTCTACCATCAGCTTTCATCAACACAAGCTTCTGACTTTAAACTTATTTGAAAAGCTGCCCACCAAAGACCACAGAGAATCTATCTGTCCCATTATACTCACTCCAGAAGTGTACTTAAGCAGGTACTTGAAAAAGAGTAAGCATAACACAAACAAGTATGATACTTAAATGACTTTCTGCCATTCTTTTCAGAGCCTCAGTCTCCTGTGGTTGGTCTCTTCAGTAACTCTCAATAGATATATCCCTTAAGCACATGTCCAGTCTCCACTTAAACCTCTATGAACTTGAGGCTTCCTTTGGAAACATGTTCCCCAGGTCTAGAATGCAGTGTGAAAAGCAGAATCTTTTCCAGTTCTATGTATTTTCAGATGTGAAAGGACAGAACTGCACCACACATTTCAAGGAGTGAAGTACTGTGATTATGTTTTCACAAAACTATTTGTCATACCTTCAAGGTATTGCTCCTGAATGGTAATGGTCAGCTCAGACTTCCTTATTTATTTATTTATTTATTTATTTATTTATTTATTTATTTATTTATTCACATTTACTTTCATCTATCATTTTATTTCAGTCACTTAATTTCCCAAAGCTCTTCTATAATTTTCCACAATCTGTTTTCCTCCTTGTTCCTTGAATAGCTCATGTCATCAGCAAACTTCTGTTATTTCATGCTTCTCTTTTTCCATAAAATTTATAAATATGTTTAGTAGCATAGATATTAGCACAGACCCTTGTGGAACTTCACTGCTGGTTTCCCATCTTTGTGAGAATCCAGCTTCAACTCCTACACTTGGTTTCTCATCTTTTAAATATATTTATATTTTCCTCTCTCTTTCACTCCTATTTTAGCTAGTTTTCCTGAAAGAGTCCAATATTATCCATCCTATCTAAGGCTCTTCAAACTTTTCCAAGAATATCAGTATAGATAAAAAAACAACTCTATAATGTGATTCCTCCTCTGCTTCAGAATATATTCCCTCTCAAATTGTTTCTTGTTCCTTTGTTTGTGGTGGGAAATTTGATGGCCAGTAAAGGAGTGATGCTGAATGTTCAGGGAACTATGATAAACACCCATCTAATTGTTAAAAGTTGGTGACCTCAGATGACAAAAAATTCTAGGAAAGCCCAAAGCCTCTCATTCTACAAGCCTTGCTGAAATATCCAAGAAAATTTGATTCCACAAAGTAATAAACTAGACTTTTAATTTTTATATATTTATTTATTTGTTAATTTATTAGGCAGGAACCTTCTTTTTGAGACTGAAATGAAGATACTTGCTTTTAGGGAAAATTTATGTGTCTTGTATGTTCTTTCTTGTGCTTTTATTAATACCTGGTTTTGTGAATGACTTGGTTTGCAGCTGAAAAAGTTGTGTCTTTTTGTAAGACAAGGATTTTTCTATATACATTGTGACTGAAATAATTTCTAGTGTTAAAGATGGCAATGAGATTTTTAAATTTTTCTAAGGGAGAGGAAAACATGAAACAGTTTTCCCAAACCTGTAATCTAAGGGATTTATACTTGCCAAAATTCTCTTCAGGTGACAGTGGTCACTCACAATTTTCTGCCATTTTTTAAAAGATTCAAGGAGATATGTTGGGCATTTGTTACATCACATAAAATGCAAAAAATATTCCAAAATTAAAAAAAAAATACATTTCTGAAAAGGAAATTAAAAAATTCAGTTAAGTAAACACATTTCTACATGGACAGAATTTTTCTATATCATCTGAAAAGCATTTTGTGGTGAAAAGACATATGTTCCATGATTTCAACTTGTTTGAGATGGTGACAAATGGAGAAAGGAAAAGAGCAGGGAATTCCTAGAAGTCAATAGACTCCAGTGATTATCTACAAAGTTCTGTAGGGTACTGAGACAAAAGGTTCCCATTAACAGTCAGAGATGCTGGTCTTTCAGCTCCAAGAGAAAATTTGGGAAGTCTCAGGCTTGCTGTAAAGTATGACACTGTAAATATCTGCCTGAATATATCAGTTGCTCTTTATATTCAGGTCTGTAGAAAGTCCCTGAAGAGAGATTAAAAGCATGGATGATTTCGAGATTTAGAGTAATATCAAAGAATATCAAAGCATCTCTGAGAGCTCTGTGCAGGAGAGCAGAATTGTTGTGTGAGGCCATTCTTATCTCCAGGAGAGTGATTGGTCAAATCTCTGTAAAGAAGGGGAGAACAGGCTCCATTTCAATTATACCCATCAGAGACAGTTTAGCTCCTTTACAAAGAGACGACTTTAAAAGATTTCATCAGGGAATCAGTTAGCTCAGAAAATGCTGTATTACACTTGAGGACAATTAACATGTAAGGAGAAGAGTTTGGAGTTTATGCTTAGTTTATGCTTCTTGATCTGGGGGGTATCTTCTGTACACTCTCTGCCAGTTCCCATTAGTTTTGATTACACTGAGCTTAAAGCATTAATGTTAGCAAAAGGTATTAATCTGAAGAGTAGAAAAAACAATGGAGACTGAAGCACGCTCTCATTCATCTGTTGCCTAACAAGTGCATTGTGTGTGTTCATCATAGAAATAATGGAGCTAACTCAAGCTATGTTAAGAAATTTAAGTGAATATAAAAATTTTTTAGTTGAAGTGAGTACTGTTACAAAGTATATATGGGACTTCAGCATGATTGCCGTAAAAGAGTGAAAAAGCACATTGAGGCCACTGCAAGTTACTCCTGAGCTCTCAGGGACTCTGCACCACCAGTGTCTGTCCTCCTTCCATTCCCAAAATCAGTTAATGTGCCTTCCTGATAAACAAACAAACACTAAAAAGGGATAGAAATGTAGTAAAAAGGGATAGAAATGTAGTAAAAAGGGATAGAAATGCTAGGAAGTTCTCATGAAACATCTCCCATTGGTTAAAGTTGAAGGTGCAGTTTTTAATGTGCTGCTAAAAGCTTTTGTTAATCTTCTTTTTAGTCTCCATACCTGAAAAGCTCTGTATGCATTGACCGTGGTCTGGGTTTAGCTGAAGTATTATGGTAGTTGGAACTGATGCTATTTCTTCCTCACAACTGAAGGGACGAGGAGTCCTTTGCTCTGTCTCTTTCATATCCAGAGAGTGAGAGACATTGTCAACAGTCCTGGTTCTTACTTTTTCCTGAGATGCCTTTGCCACACTGCCTTTTCTTCAGCCAGCTTCAGCACAGATTTCTCCAGGGCCCAAGCACCCATTTCTTGATGGAACAGGAATGGTTGATAAAAAGGGAAATTATTGAGGTTACTGGAAATAAAACCGTTTGGGAATGTGAGCTTTTAAAGTTAAAAGGTCAAATGAGAAAAAAAATAAAAATGTTCTTTAATGTTCTTATTTTTTCGCAGATGAAACCCTCAAAAATTTCTGCCTTTGGTAGTCACAAAGAACAAAATCTTGTAGTTTTAGTACCTGGAAAATTCAAGACATTTTTAAAAGAAAAATATTTTTAAAGAAAGTCAACATTTTTTTCATAAAGGATAAATATTTAACTGAACACAAAGTCTTGGCTGATTTTACTTTTGCTGTTTCTATTCTGCTCTTACGATTGGGGCAGATGATGACAATTTTTGATTTTTTTTTTTTTTTTTTTTCTTTTTGTACAGCTTGGCTGGAAGATTAAAACCTGTTTTGGGGAGAGATTTGAAAATGATTGTATATGCCTGTTGATATGTACTGTCTTATGTCAGTATAATCATTTATGTAATATTCCATTATATAAAAACTTTAATGGTGCTACTCCTGGGAAAGTAAAACCATGTCCTATAAGAATCATTTGGAACTGTCTCCTTTCCTTACTCTGTTTCCTTTTGGGAAAAAGATGATCAATTGACAACAGAGTGAAGGAGGGAATTTGCAGCTGCAGTTAATGACAGTTGACTAATTATTACTCTTGGAAATGGCACAGAACAGATATACTTAGATGCGTATTCTGACGTGTTTGTCTGACAGATTCCTTCTTCCTGAGATTCATGTTCTTTTTTCCTTTTTCTTTTTTTACCCTTTATTTTGAAGGAGCTAATTAACACAAAAGTCCCTAAAATGACTTCTTGGTTGCTTCATTAATAGTTTTTGGATTAAGTTCACTAGTATCTAGACCCTAGACAGCCATTTGGGATAGGAACTGTGCTATATTGCTTAATCTGTTCTCCACTATAAATGTAAGTAACAGAATAGAAAAAGAGTTTTTGGAACTGATACTTTTAAAAAGTTCATTTCTATATTTATTCACTGCTCATAAATTCAGATGTAGCTTTTGAACCAAAATGTATCCTTTTGAGAAACAGGAGGGAACTGAAGAGTTCAGTGGTGGGAGTTATAAGTGTTTCTCCCTTAAAATCTAATCTGATGGGCAATTGCTGAATCTGAACTGACTCAAGGCAGTGACACAGAATTGAATTTTGCTTCTCTGGAGAATAAAGGAGTGTGGTTGAACTGGCTTACGAGAAGGGGAAATACCAAAGATGGGAAAAAACAGTGTAGGAAAGCACTAGAAACGCGGGTTTACAACTTGTCTTGTCACTGGAGAGGGTGTGTGGGGTGGTATTTTGCTCATCGCAGAACTCCAGGAGCCACAGCTGCCCTTGCCTGCTGCTTCCTTAGAGCTATGGCATGGCTGAGAAAGTTTTGGGACTAGTACTGTTTTGTGGTGGTGAACACTTTTTGCAGTGAGTTACATCAAGCACTGACTGTATGAAGTGTTGCTTTCATTAAATGAGTTGATCTGTATCCAGTTCTCAAAGTGCCTCCTCTTCATCTCTGACACTCCTTTCATGTCTCTTTTGCCGTTGCACTGACCATCTTCCGAGTTTAGAAATGGATGGACAGGTGTGAAGGAACTAGACCTCTGATTCCCAGAGGATGGAGTTCTCCATATGGGTTACAGCACTTATGTGCCCAGTCCCAGAACAGCTGAGGGTACTAAACATGAAAAACGGCATAGCTGTTTCTAGAAGCTCAGAAGAACATTGATTTAGACTAATGTAGTCCAGTGAAATCCCTAACAACATTACCAAATAAAGATGAGACATAAACCTATATGCCTCTGAAAAGAGAAGAAACACTGTACTGTTTATGCAAATGATTTATTTTTTAGGAAAGCATTCTTGGGGTGGAAACTTCAAAGACAGAAGGAAGGCAGGTTCTTTCTGAACTCATTTTTTTCCTCCCTGCAGACTGTGCCCTAGTGCTAATTAGATTGCTAATAGGAAATGTCACAGGCCAATTGAGTGTCCAATCTATCAGAATGCACATCAGTAAGGTTGTAACACCTCAGGTGAGACCATTCACAGGATGCACGTGGAAAATAGACAAGTTTGGGATGTTGAGGGGAAAGGGTTAGCAGGGGTGGTGGCAATGAAGAGGAAGTGCGTCAGTCAGCTAAACACAGCATGACATCCTAAGCAGCCTATTGATCTCGTATTCAGAATTCATGCAGGGCAACTCCTTGTCATAAAACATTCAGCAGCCAAAATCAATAAGAGATGTGGAGCACTGAATCTTGCTGCTTCAAAGTCTTACTCAAAAACAACAACAAAAATCACTGCTACTCAAATGTCACCAGGGCACCTGCTTGGTTCAGATCCAGCTTAGCAATATCAATAACAGAAGTTTGCTTATTGTTATTTTCCAAGGGGAAGTCCGGTTGGAAAGTGACAGGAACTGGATTCAAGCATTTGACAAAGAATCTATATTCTGTCCCTCTTTGTTTACTAAGGATGTTCAGGAAGAAAGATAAACCTAGATAACATGAAACATTTGCTGGGGTAGAGCTTATCTTCTGCTGTGAATTTGCCAACATTCAGCAGTTTCCTGGCTAAGATCACATGTACCAGCTGCATGGCAAAATGCAACAGGACTAAGAAGCCTATTACAAAAATCTTAGATGGTATTTTCTTTAAAGACATACCCTCCCTATTAACATATATGCCAAATTGCTCCTCAATTATTTCTTTGTTAGTAAAGTTCAAGTCTAACTTGTAACTTAGGTCTGGCACTAGACCGCAATGTAATCTATGTCCAAGTCAATGGAGTTTGGCAGTGGATCTTGTTCTCCAACTGCACTTGTCCTGTCTATCCAGAGGGAGGAATGACAAGTAGGTACATATGTATGGTCTCAGCCTTCTCCATGGGGAATATCTGGAACAAGGGTTTCACATGAATACTAAGATGTTACAGATCTGCTCTGCTCTCCTCCCTGGCTTTGTACCACATCGCCCTAGAAATCTAGAAGCTAGTATTGGAAAAACTTTCTCTTGGCCATCCAGTCTTGTGGGCTGCCCTCAAACATGAGTGGTTTGACATGAACCATTCTTGGGAAATGCTTCTCTGATAGGCTGGACCGGCAACCTCTGTGAGCAATTTTCCCCAGCTTCCCAATGCTTTCCTATCCTTACACTGAGGAGAACTTTCCTAACATGCAGTCTAAACCTCCCTTGTTGCTCTTCAAGCTCAATATTTCCTGTCATCTCTCAAGTGGCTTATGGAGAACAGATTGCTTGCTGAAGTTACCTTTTACATATTTGAATGTTGTCATGTATCTCATTACTCTCTAGATTAATCAGTGCTACTTCTTTCAATCTCTCCTCTGAGGTCATATGTCCCATATGTTGGTGCTTTAATAAAGGTCACTGGCATCTGACATAATCCTGTGGCATAAAAGATTAATTCTGCTCCTGCATGGCTCCGTGCCCAATGGTTACCATCACTTCACTCAGTGTGAAGAAGAGGATTGCTTTTAAAAGTCAATACAAAACATGGGTGTTTGTTCTAATAATTTCCAGATCAACTGATGCTGCTATAGATGAATGCCTTAGAAATGCACAAACCAGACAGCTGGATAAAAGCAACAACCAGGGATTCAAGTGGGAATATGCAGCACTAACTGATGAGCTCAGAAAGCATCTGTTGTCACAACACCATCCCTCTGTGGCAGATAAAGTAACGCAGAAAACCTGGAAACAGCAATAAACACAGTCATCAATGAAAAATTTGCCTTTGACTTCAATAAGATATGAATAGGATGTTGGTTGTACTGTAGAGATGTGTCTTGGGATGGTACCGCAAGGTAGCTTGTTCTATAGCTATGTCTATGTTGCACAGTGCCTGAGATGGCTATAAACAAAGAGCACAAATTGAAAAGCCATCGAGGAGCAAATCAGCTTGCTTATGAAAAGCTCTGTATGATTATGAACAGCCTGTTTCTGACATCAAAACTAACCTGTTCAGAGCTCTGGTGGCTCATTTATTACTTACATGTTGATTTTAGAATGTGTGTTTATTAGGATAAAGGGTTAGTACTGACTGGACAAGCAATGAACCAAACTTCTATAATGCTTTACTAGTCAGGTTTGGAGCTTGAATAAATATTAAATATTTTTACAATTCATTATGATATTGATTCCCACCTTTATTGAAAGAAAACTCAGAAACATAGATGAGGTTTGCATTCTGGGTTCTCTTCTGCCTTTCTACCCAGCCCTTCCCCCCCCCCCCCCCTTTTTTTTTTTTTTTTTTTTTTTTTTCAGGAATGCTGTCTGTTTCTGGTTGTTTCTGAAGGAAAGTTTCTGAAGGGTGTTCTTGTAGCTGACATTCTAATTTATGCTTCTGAAGAAGGCAGGCGGGAATTAAGTGACTTGATAGAAAGTTTGTTAAGTGTAATCAACGATGAAGATAAATGCTGTTAGTGATTTCTGCATATTTATCTGGCTTTGCTTCGAGCTTCTACAGCACCTGAGACCAAACCAAAGGTTATGGATTTGGAAGCATAAGTTTTGTCTCCCCGACTATATATATTTTAGGTACTTAATCAATAAACTGATTGAGCTTAACTTGACTGATCACCTGGACAAACATTAGTTAAAATGGGTATTTCTATTCCGCACTGCACAACATTAAGTGATGTTGTGCATAACCCACCTGAGTTACAGCTGTATTCCAGAATACAGTGACTTTCCTATAGGTCCTGAGGTACCTCTGGCAGCCCTGTGTGGATGTCTTGGATGGCTCCAGAGACCTAAGCCTGAACAACTGAAACTTGCCTGTATAGGTTTCAGCTCCAGATTAAGACCACTAGATAAAAGTCTTCAGGGACAGGTTTTTGCATGTGAGACAGGGTGGAGGTCATTTCAGTTCCTTAAGCCAGAAACTTAAGTCTCTTTTGGGTGATGGTAGAATGCCTGAGATTTCTGTATGGGGTAGGCAGCTGTGGCACATCTGTGGGAGACCTGTGCCTGCCTCAATGCTATGAAGCAATGAGGTTTTAGCACACAAAAATAATTGAACGTATATGTCTTGAAAGTTTGGTGCCTTTTTTTTTTTTTTTTTTTTTTTTTTTTTTTAGTGCATGTGTCCTGTATCTTTGGCTCTCTTCCATCAAATTCTACCTTTACCCTGTTCTTAGATCTATTTATTGTGTTTCAAACTACTTATCTTGCCTACTATTTCTGTAAACCACCCGTTAAAATTCTACTTTATAAATCTTAAGTTATCAAGGGGACAATGTAAAAATCGTGCCTTCATAAGAAACAAAACAAACAAACAAACAAAAAACAAAAACAAAACCAAAAACAACCCTGCCTATTTCAGGGCTAACAAAAGTTAAAGAATATTGTGAGGGCATTGTGCAAATGCCTCTTGAACACTGACAGTCATGGGGTATCAACCACCTTACCTGGAAGCCTTTTCTGGTGTTTGACCACCTCCACTGTGAAGAAATTTTTCCTAACATGCAGTCTGATCTTCCCGTGGCACAGCTCTGTGCCATTTCCACCCATCCTATTCTGAATTATCAGACCCAGCTCGGGATGGGCCTTGCGAACGGCTGCCAGGCCCGTCCGGCTCGTGGGGAGGCCGCATTTAGCGTGGCGCAAGGTACGCCGCGTGGCCCGTCACGGCTCCGGAGCTCCCGAAGGGGGGCGCTGCGTTTTGCTGCCTACCGCGATGTCGAGGTAAACCCCGGCTGCGCCCAGCGGCTTTGGCCGGTGGTGGGCGCTGGGGCTCTTAGAGTCGTGCGCCGGGGGTGACTTCCAGCTTCGTCGTGGGGGGAAAGGGAGGGCGAAGCTCTGGAGGCGGGAGGGGGGGGGGGGGGGGCTGGGCGGGGGGGGGGGGGGGGCGGGGTGGGGGGGGGGGGGGGGGAAGGGGGGGGGGGGGGGGGTGCGTGTGGGTTGTGTGTGTGTGTGTGTGTGTGTGTGTGGCCGCGCCCCGTCGTTGGATCTTTATTGGCAAAGAGTAAATTGTGACTGCCTTAAAATGTCGCTGACTGGATGTCGGGGAGGGGGGGCAGGGTTTTCACCCTTAATGTTCAGACAAGAAATAAGTTGCTTTCCTGTCATTGAAACTAAACTATTGAAGGTTATGCTGCATTCTTCAGTGCTGGGCAACTGAATATCTTTTTGATCTTTTGATCTTTTTAATTTTTTAATATATTTTTTATTTCTTTTAAAATCTTTTTGTGTTTAAATTTTTATCTTGATTTTTTAAAAATCTTTCTAAGACTGCTACTATCACCAACTTTTTTTTTTTTTCTCTCTCTGATAGTCGTACAGGAAGCACTGCGGTTATTTGTGGGAAGTGTTGACTCTTTCACAGAACAGAGGCTCATTAAATCAAAATAACATTTTCAACTGCTTTGTTATCATTGCTATTGTTGCAAGCAGCTGTTAGGAGCAGGGAAAAAAAAAAAAGAGGGAAGTGTTAAAACCAATAAAGAATTAGAATACCCCCACCATATTCTGAGCTCAAGATGAAGTGTGGCACATCTCTTTTATTGCCTTTTAGGTAGTTGGTAGTCTACCACTGAGTTCCTAATCATCCTAAAAGGGGTGGTAGTAGCACTGAGAAGGACAAAGGGAACCAGGATTTATGGAGGGGATGATAAACTGGAGCTGACAGGCACAAAGGAGAGAAATGCTACATTGAGGTAATGTTAACAAAAGTCTTGTGTGTTGCAAGCAGGAAGAAGGAATTTATTCCACTGCCATCTCTAACTTAACTGGAGACAGTTTGGGAGGACAAAATGTGTTTTTTTAAAAGAAGAAGGGTCAAATTGTAGCAAGTGGGAGGGAAATCAAGCAAAACAGTATAAAGGGCTGGCTGTAAAATGAGTCATGTAGAAAGAGTGGCTGGTGCCCAGAAGAGATGGAGCTTGAAGGGTGACCAAATACAAAGCACAGCAGGGAGCTCTTCTGTGTTTGCTGGGAACACTGCAAGAAATCATGAGAATTGCTCAGTAGTACGGAAAACTCTTTGGGGAAAGAAGCAGCACGAGCAGGGAACTGGAGCTTGTTCACAGTGTGATTTCATGATTTTAGGACACGTGTCAGGGAGAGAATAACGCAGGAAATCCCTTTAGCACTTTGATTTCCTTAAATAGTGTAAAAACCTATGTTTCTCTCTGTCATTCCTGGTATTTGTAATATTAAAAGTCATTTCTCTACAAGTCACCTCAGAGCCTCAAAAAAAAACAAAAACAAACAAACAAACAAACCACAAAGGAAATGAAGAAAAAAGTTCAATAGGAGTTTCCAAGAAGATTGGAGTTTTGGGTGCCCACCTGTTACGTCCTAGGGAGGGTTTCTCCAAGAGAGTCCTGTGCAAAAAATCTCAAATTGGGCACCAAAAGTTTTTGTCAACTGGCGTTTGAAACTCTTGGTCAAAGAAATCTGCTTTCTAGAACAAAGAGCATGCTGATTTCATCCTTTGTCCCTGGCCAGGAACAAAGTTTGGGGTCCCATTATGGGAAGATAGAAACTTCTGTGGTCTCCTCGTGGCCTTTCTTATTGCTTCTTGCCATTTTTTCTTTCATTTTTCTTTTTCGTTGCTCATTTTCTTCTGATTTTATACCTTGGCAGCTCCGTGGGAGTGGTGGACTGAAGGATGCACTGGAAGAAGAGAAGCTTCAAGAGGATAATTCAGGTAACAAGAAAAGCATAGAGAAGCTGACACGAATATGACTGACAGTTATTATTTCCCTGGAACTCTTTCTGAAATTGAAAGTAAGTGTTACTGCTAGACCTGCATGACCTTTTCATGTGTCCGTTCTATGAGGAAAAGTGGGGTTCCTGGTATTTTTATTTTCACCTAAAATTGGGAAAAAAAAAATGCTTTAAAACCACCTCATGGAGAGAGAAGGCTGTCATTAGATGAACACTGGCTTTAGCAGCCTTCAAGTTACTGCGTGAGCTTTTCTCTCTACAGATGCAACTGAGGGGCACTGCTGCCAGCTGTTATCTTGCTTGCCCTCCATGCTGGACCTTGAGCACGGTTGTTGGTGTGGGGTTTCCTTTTGGCAGGGATTGCCACCTGCGGTCGGGATGTTGCCAGGCAAGCACACTGCCTGTGATCCTTGGGGGCCAGGCAGCAGTCAGGGTGTTGTGACAGCTGTCAAACGGGTTTTCACTTTTGGGAGGACTAAAAAGCAAAATCTCTCGTATCAGTTTTCAGCTGTATTGGGGATTTCTCAGGTTTCAAGGTCATGGAAAGAGTGTGATGTTTCTCCCCTTCAAGGTTTTAGGATTGTTTTGGCTTCTTTTGCACCTTGCAGGGATCTGATGCTCTGTTCTTCCTTATCCTCCAAGAGATTAACTGGGGTTCTTCGTGCAGCCTGTTGAAACGGTCAGGAAGATGACGTGCTGATGCGTAGGACCAGACATGAACTTGGGTCATCGCGTCCAGTGTTGGGTAAGCAGGCATCATAGTATTAAACACTGAAGTGGAACATACCAAAAATAGGGAGAAACTAGGAGAAATGTAAGGAGATTCCCAGGTCTCCCTTGGAGAACCTTGGAAGAGATTGGGAGCTCTCAAGTACAGAGGTGTTAATATGACCTTTATCATGCCTTGCCAAAGGCATTACATGTTTGCTCATTGGGTTTGGCTGAAGGAGAGTTAAAAAAAAAAAAAAAATCATGATCCATCATCATCATAAGCAGCATGCTGTGGTAATATCAAGGGAAGATTTACCTCGCAGCCTTCTCTTCTCCAGCCATTTCGTTGATTGTTCAAATCCTCTCTGCTGTTTCTCTGAAAAAGAGCATCTGTCCTTGATTTTCTGTGGATTTTCTGAGCTGTGGTTATCCTAAAGGTTTATTTTCAGAGTGAAATGCTCCTAGAAGGTTTCAGGTTGTTTAATGTGTGAATTCATGAATGCAAATAGGGTGCAGGTCTCCTTGTACAGCAATATTATCTCTGCGTGTCAGCTAAGGACCAGCACGGCGTTCATCCCCGCGCCCTGGGAAGCCACTGCTAACATGGAATTCCTGCCTCGATGTTCTTACTGCCCCATCACATGGTGGGAGAGAAACTGTAATGAAACGCTGATAGAAATATGAGGTCCCAGCATATTGAGCACACCGAGCAGTTTGGTCCTGTACTGACAGTGTTGTAGGAATTTACAGGTAATTTACTGCAGGAGGGTTGAGGCTGTGATGGAGCCAGAGAGAAAAGTGCCCCGGTGGATCGACCTTTTTGAGAGCCGGGGGCAAGCTGAAACCTCTTCAGAAGATGAAGCCATACTTGAAATCCCACTTTTTTGAATGCTTCTTGGGCAGCTGTGAGTCAAGCACACAAGGTTTTGTTTTTGGTGCTCGGGGAACATTAGGGACCAGTGTGAGGTGTCTGTGAAGGTGTCTGTGCAAGAGACACCTCAGATGAAACGATTTTGTGAGAGACCTCCTGAAGTTGAATCCAGGCAGATGTTTTCTGTGCAGCAGAAAGATCCCTGCAGTGCTTTGTCAGTGCTCAGCTAATGAGGGAGAGAGTGTGTTTTATCTTTGTTACCACGGGAAGTTAACCACAATCCAGCCGGTGATTTATAGATAATGAGTCCTGTCACACTCACAATTTGTGCCTCACATGAAAGTCATCAACATACCTACTGCTGATCAGAAATCCAGGTATCTATCTCCATGTTTTATTCACAGGCTAATGATCTGCCAGGGCAAAGGCTGGATTTGCAACTGATTGCTATCAGCATTTACATCTGGGAACGCATCTGAATGTCAAGGAGCGTTTAGGAAACTGGTTATCAGAGGGATTGCAGCAGAGGTACCTGGGTAGGCTGAAGTGGGAAGGGACTTGAGAGGTTCAGTGGTCACTGGGGAAGGGCTGGGGGAAGGGCACCAGAAAAGAGGAAGTTTCTTGGTGGGACTTGAGTAAAAAAGGTCTGTTGTGGCTTCCACTTCTCCACAGAAGAAGAGAGCACAGCTTTGGAGACCCTTTCTTCAAGAGATCGATGGACTATGTATCCATGGCCTTGCAAGAAGGACGTCAGGATTTGGTAACCGCACAAGGGAGGCGTTCCTACACACTCTGGGCGTGCTGGCTCCACCCTGTGGTCCTGTTACCCCCTAGGGCATGGCAGCTGCATTCAGCCATGTGCTGACCAGGGTACGTCTCCCCTTGCTTGCGCAAATCAGGCAAGCAGAGGGTAATGTTCCCTGCTCAACACACAGCTGAATGCAGCTGGCCGATGGACAGGTAGGCAGGAGGCGGCTGTTAATGCAAGGTTTGTGTGTGTGCATTTATTGACTTTCTGTTATCCGCAGTTACTCGTGGAGAACAGCCTTTGGAGAACAGCCTGGAGAATGCGCTCTGCAGAGAAAGCTGGTGCTTGAAATCCGAAGAAATTAGCTCACGTTTGTGTATTTAGGGCCTTATTAGCACCTATCAAAGCAATGGAACATTTTGACATTTCAATAGCAGCAGAAACAAGTTTTGCTTTATTTTATTTATTTATTTCTCTGTGTGAGAAAAGAGGAAGGATGGGTTTTGAGTTTATCAGCAGAGCTGTGCTAACAGGTGTTTTACTTTTGTACCCGGGGGGAAAAAGGCAAAGTGAAGCAGGACACGAGACGTGTCATTTTCCCTTATACTTGAGCTAGACATACGTTATGAATGGAATACGGTTTTTTGCATGTCAAGTAACAACTTGTCCCACATAATAAGTTATTTTTCACCTGCGAAAACATTATGTTTAATAGAGAAAAACACATGGGCATTTCCAAAATGCTGCAGTAAACTTTCCATAAAATTAAACTAATGTCTTGCAACAAGACATGCAGCAGCAGAGAGCATATTTTCCTCATTTTTCTATTTCTGTGATTTATCTTTATGTTAATTTAAAAAAATACAGTAAGTTTTAAAAAAATAATATGTAATTATAAGAAATGTTTTTCCTTGTTTGTCTTCTGAGATATGTGCTGACTATGCTCTCAGGAAAGTTATCTAAACCTGCATGCAGTCTGCAGTGAAAAGACTAATGTAATTCTCCAAATGAAAAACATATAACTTGAAAGGCAAAATGTCAAAACTTCTCCACTAAGACTTACTGAAAAATATTCGACCTAAACTACTTTTGACAGAAAATTGGATTGCAAACTCTTCCAATGTTAAATAAGCCAGGTTTCTGCACAAATATGAAGATGTAATGGCAAAACAAGCAAGCAAGCAAAGAAAAAAGCCCAACCCCAAACCTAAGCAAATCCCAGAGAATTTCTGATTTTATTTTTTTTTGAAATAAAACATGGAAATGTCTCGCAGAGAATGGCGATGATTTCTTTAATGTCATTTTGCTTGGAGGAATCAAATCTCTTTCTGATTCATCATACCCACAATGTTTTTACACAGCATAAAATTTCCCTAAGAGAAGAAGATAGCAGCTCTCCCTCAGTAAAGAAAATGCATTCTCACAGAATCATGTTCAATTAAAGGTCTTGCAAGCTGTGTCTGACTTGAAACTGATGTAGCTACTACTAATTCTAAAAAAAATATTTTTTTCAGGAGATTTTTTTTGGCAAGCATCTCAAGTTGCTGCTTTCTGCTGCTGGAGGGACCATGGCTGATGGCTGCCAGGGCACGGCCCATGCAAACTCCTCTCTCTGGTAGGACAAATGGGCATAAATTCCAGGCAAGCTGAGCCAAAAATGTTGCAAGTGACATTTCTTTCAGGGATGTCTGCTTCAGAAAAAAAACAGTATTCCAACTTACCTGAAGAATGAAGTCACCGATGAAGGTTGGGCTTTTTCTTCTCCATCTCTCACGAGGCAGAGGAGGCGGTGGAGGTGATGACAAACAGCAGATACAGCTGGAACTGTGAGGAATTCAGGTTCACAGAATATAATCACCTAAGCTGTAATTTAGCTAAATGCATGCAACTAGATCTCTAACTCATGAAAGGTACATTGAGGTTGTTGGGGGCCAGTTCTGACCAGCCCTTAATTCTGTAAATATACTTTCTGAAGATGATGAAGGCTGAGTGAATTTTTTTTTTGAATTCTTTAGGAATGAGCAGTCCATGCCCTGTCCATGCCCCAGTCCATGAACTGCCCTGAAGAAGAAAGTACAAGTACTTAAATTTAAGTGCTTAGTACTTTGCGGTCTCGTCCACTCTGGAGGGTGTGTCATTGAGCAGAATGTGATCACTTAAGCCTACAAGTCAAAGAGAATTGTGTTCAAATTCAAAACACCGAGGGAAAGCAGGTGAGTCAGAAGTCTGCAATGTGAAATGCTTCAGTCAAAATTTACTAAGGTCTCACTTTTGTTCTGTTTTTGCTGTCTCTTTGTTGTCGCTGTTGTCATCTCTTAACTGCGGAAATTAACTAAAATTAATCAATCAGCATTTATTTTGTAGGCAGTAGCAATATATTTTCCAAAAACCAAAAAACCAGGAAAGGGGCATTTTTGACTGAGCTGCTCAGATGAAGAAAGTCAGAGGAACAAATTGGAGACCAGTCTCTGTTTTGGACCATGTCTGCAATACTTTCTGCCCAGTGTTAAGGGGTAGAACTGGGCTGGAAAGGGCAACTGGGCTGAGGCTGTGGAAAGGTGGTTTGATGAAGTTCTCTGAAGTTTCCAAATTCTTGCTTTTCACCTTCTCTCTCTCTCTCTCTCTCTTTTTTTTTTTTTTTTCTTTTTAATCTGGCTAGATGGAAGAACTGCTGGAAGAGCACCTGCATGAGTGATCAGCCTCCCTGCTCCTGCAGCCTCATACCAAACATCTTGCAGTGCTCAAAATAGCTCGCAATGGCTGGTGGTTTGACTTGGAGAAAAAATTAAGAACTACACATCAGATAAAGTTGAAAAAGTAAAACTATAAAACTTACAATGCTCTTATTATTATTATTATTAGGTAAATGCTTTTCTTGGAATACTGCTAGAAGATGTGCTAATGGGAGAAAGGATGAAGAGTATCACATGGTGGAATTCATCCTCAACCCCCAGTGATGAAATTTGATAAATGAGCCAAAATGAGGCTGGCAAATGTAGAAGAAGCTGAAGAAAATCTGGAGCACAAAATCATTTGCAGCACATGGGGATCCCAGGAGGCGAGAAGGCCAGAGGGAACATTAAATCAGCATGCTGTCAATTGGGAATGGGTTTTATTGTGGGATATGCATCCTTCCAAAAGCAGCGTTAACGGGCACCTTTAAAATACTGAAGAGGGTGATAACATGTAAATATGATGTTTTTAGTCACAGTTTGGTTCCTGAGTAGAGTGAAATAATAATGATAATGATGATTGAAGCAATAATAGTAATTAAAATAAATGTAACCGTGTATCATTCCTGCTATTATTGTTTATGCTTTTCAGAAAGTTTTATGGCTCAGCAGAAAAGGAAGATTTTTCAGGCCTTCATTAATGGGACTATTACATCCCAGCGACTGCAGCAAACCACTTCACAAATCTAAAGCGTTGAAAATAACGTGACTTTTCTGCAGAACGCCCTGTACTTTAGGTCTCTGCTGTCTCCTGCAACTCAAATTTGCATTGTACTCAACAGATAAACACCGTTATTAGGCTAGGCATTTAGGCAATGAGATGCAGTCAGTTTTATTTCATGCCAAGTTTCAGTCGGCATCTCACTGTTTCAGTAAGTAGCTTCTTAATGTGATGTTAAATCCCTGCTTTTCTCCAAATCTCCCTCTCTGGAATGTGGCTGATTTGGCAGACCTGCATAAACACCATGGAAAAAACAGCAGCGAGTAAGTAACAACGTGGGTAATCTCTGAACTACGTTGGAACTTTTTGCAAGTGGCCTATTTTAGCCTTGGATAAAAGCTTTTCTTCCAGCTCTGCAGCATGAGGACATCCACTGGGATCTCCTGGAGCTGCAAACTCTGCCCCTTGCCACTGCTGGTGGGGCCAGCGCCTGCCGTGGGGATTGCCCCTCAGACACTGGCTGGTGCTTCAGATCTGGGCACTGCTCTCACTATCTTCCAAGACACATTGGTCAATCTGTGCTCCTCTTCTTGTGAAGTTGTTCCAGCTGCTTGCTTCTCCAGCTGTCCACACTGCCTTGGTGATGGCTCCTACAGGGATTCTGCTCCACAGTTTGTCAAGGACCATGCGTCCAGGAGGGGAACGCAAGTGTGAACCTAGGGCTAGGAGCGACCTCACCCTTGTGTCTTCAGTGCAAGCAAAACGAGACTGCCCCAGAGTGCAGAGGATCACCTGGAGTGGAGGCAACCAGGATACATGCCTTGTGCTGGAAGGTGTGGGGTGTTCCTGTGCTCCCACCAAAGACAGTGCCAGGAGAGCCCACATCTCTCTGTGACTCTCTTCCTCAGCAGCAGGATAGAGATGAAGATTTCTTTTTGCTGTCATGTCAGACAAGAGGTATGTGCTCTGGGGTCACGTTACCACCAGATGTACTTTGTTAGCATCAGCTTCACCTCCCACCTCTTCTCACTTAGAACCATTGCTTGGACTGTGTGGCAAATAGACCTTTTGCTCTCCTTTCACTCAAGCATTATATTCCCAGCAGGAAAAAAAAAAGCTTGAATATCTTAGAAACTTCTGAGAAATTCTTGCTAAATTCTACTCCCTCTTACTGTGACTGTTTTGAATAAGTAGTGATCATGTGTTATGTTTTATTTCCTTTCAATGGTGTTAGAGATGATGTTCTAATGAAGTATTTTAGGAATTCAGAATGTGGGTGGAGGAGAAATCTAACATTAAAGAAACACTTTATAGATAATGAGGTAGTGAATGCCCCCCATGGAAAGACCCAAGCATGACTACTAAGCACAAAACATGAGGTTACCACACTACATTAAATAACATCATCTTCTTCAATTTTCAGAACCATATTGGCAAATCTTTTGGCAATTTATCATCCTTCTTGGAATTATGTCATGCTTGCCCCTGAATGCCTTGAAGGATAAAACAAATTACCTATTAATACACTTTCATAGGAAATGAGAGCAAACTAGGCCTGAAACATCATTCTCTTTACTCTGCTGTGATTTCAGTACGCAGTGAAGTTCAAAAATTGCAGCGGTGGCAAACCAGGCCCTCCAGATGAGGGGGGAGTTAATTTGTTTATGAATCTATATTGATGGAGCTCCTCCAGCAACAATCTGGCACAGATTTATGCATTTATCTAAGCTTATCCATCGAGCAGAGTATATCTCTGCATATCTTTGAGTGATTTAGGCCATTCCATTTACTCAAGATCAGTGGCATGTCTGAATGCTGTCTCCACCGCAGCAAGCACAGTGGAAATGCAGTGCTATGCAGCCTTTTGAGCCACAACACACAACTTCATGACATGAAATTAACTGGAAACTGCAAACTGGCCACTGAAAATGCAGTCCCTGGCTGTATAGTGGTCATGTCTGATCAAACATTGCAGCTCTGTGATTCCCAAGCTGGAAACAGATTCTGAGAGCCGAACAAGAACTTTTTGTAGTCTTCTTGCTATAGTATTTGCCAACTTAGAAATTTTCAATATGTATACTTTTCTCAGGAAATTAATCTGGGTACTTTAACATTATATAATAAATATTATATACCTTATGTATTGCAAGAGGTCTAAAAAGAAATTATGTTTCCCATATTATTTATTCACATTTTGCAGAAGCAAGCATCAGCCTTATGAAAAAAAAGCACAAAAAGAGGGAAAAAAAAGGCATGAAACATTCTGTCTTTATTTTGTGGATAGGGATTGTAAATGTCCCTCAGCAAATGAATTCACATCTTTGCCTTTAGTTCCCAGTATGTACATAAAGAGAACTTACAGTTCCATTAAATCTCATCAGAACTTTGCTGAACGTGAAGGCTGAATTATGAGTTTCCTTACAGTGACTGTAAAGCAGAAAACAGAATGGTTATTCTCTCATCTGCTCGGATAGAGATGGGCTGGGACTACAGTACCCTGCTTACAAATACGTGAAAAATATCTGGGTATTTTGTAAGGAATCAACTGATGTTGAATGGAAGGGGGAAAATGAAGTGAAATAAGTATGGTATTTCTGCTTGGTCCTTTAGGGGAAGATGGCTGAAGGAGTTTGGTTTCTGGCTGAGATTCTCTAACACCCTTCAAGACAACACACCCTTCCCAGGTATGTATGTTACTGACCCCAAATTCGGGGTGCTCATTCTTTCCATACAGAAGTGCTTGTTTTTCAGTCTGGATTTAACTTGCAGAACTTCTGCAAATGCAACCAACCAACACCAACCCACAAGCATCTTCCAAAAATACCACCTTGGGTATAGGAGACATCTGGCCGCCAACAAACAGCTCTTGCAGGCATTCTGAAGGATGGTTGCACTCAGCTGTGCTGGCATGGGCTGAAAGCTGTGTGTGGAGCCCTTGTGTAGCTCATCTAGTTTTGATGTAGCCTCCCGGGGAACAGGGCCTTAGCACCCTGTGCAGGTGGGTGTCATGCCAGCGCCAGCGCTGTCACTTGGCTATGGCAGCACAGGACTATTTTTTTTTTCAGTAAACAGAGGCTTCTGAAGCACGGTCCTGCAGTGTCTTCCTTGCCCAGAGTTGGTGGCTACTGCTGCTGTCCAAGGAGAGACTGAGATGCCTGGGACACTGCTGCTGTTGAGGGACACCCCAAGAAGAGCATCGCACCATGTGGTAAATCTGGTCTCATTTTTCTGATTTATCCTCCCAGGGTACTGTAATCTTTTGTCTCAGAGATTGCATTCTACTCTTTCACTGGAATAACTCTACCTTCTCCCTGTGGAAATTCCTTGTGGATTTCCATTCTGGGAGAGCCAGGCCCCTTCCCCCCCAGGTGTCTTGGGGCTGAAATGAAAGAGACCAAACTGCAGAGGAGAGCTGACAGAGTTGAACCTTTAGAGAGAGGCGTCTCAAAACATGAGAAACCTGAGGAAGGAGAACAGGGAATCTACCGTGACACAAGAGCACCCAGTGGAGCAGCAGTTCAGCAACGGGAGTAAAAAAGCTAAGGAAAAGCAGAGCTCAGCTATGGAATGCTAATCGCATCTGTTACAGGTATTAACAAATAGCAGTGGGTCAAAACCCCCAGATCAAAACCCCCAGACAGTTGAACACATTCCTCCATCCAAGGCTATTAATGCAGAAATAGACATATAACGTCTGGCTCAGGAAATTTCGACTGAGCGGACTTCATAACCCCTGGCCACATGGCAGGAAAGGGATTGCTTGCTTTTTACCTGCTGCTTTTCTACTTCCCTTATGCACCTGTGAGATGAATTCTTCCCCACAAGGCAGGCGTGGCTTGGGCAACTTCTCTCTGCTCACTTGCACAGTTCACAGGTTCCCCAAACACAGGTTAACAACTATACATGGGAGATGACTTGCATTACTTCTTAATCCAGGCTTGTCCTGGAATTAACTGGGTCCTGGGCAATTTGATTCTAAAATCAGAAGAAATGAAACAAACAAACAAAAACCTCCCAGCTTAAAAGCTTCCCTGTCAATGAATTCTGCCTTCCTCCCCTTCCCCATGCTCCCCCCCTCCCTCCCCCATTTATTAATTAATTCATTCATTTATTAATTTATTTTTTCTTACAGATTTGCAAAAGACACCATGGGAAGCAGCCAGTATAACCACCCTGTGTCCTTGGCAGGAGACACGTGGAGACAAGCTGCACAGTGTAACTCAGAGCTGCTTTCCCACACCTGGCCTTACTTTCAGTCATCTTGAATGAGCAAGTGCTAAATTTGACTGGCAAAGACAACTTTAAATCAGAGCCAGGAGTAGAAGATATGGGCAGGTATCTGTCAGCTAGGAAAAATACAACAACAAAAAAAAGGGCCAGGAAGCTACCCTTGGTACTCAAGATGGTATCATAAATTTGCAACAAAATGTCTTAGGCTGAGATGAGGAGAGCCCAAAGTTGCAGCCTGTATGCTGAGTATTTATGCTTCTGGAGAACACGGATCTTTTCTTCCGATTGAGCGTCCCCTTGCTGCAATTTTTCCCCATGTCCTGCAGAGTGCAGAGTGGTGTTTTGGAATCCAGGATCTATCAGTCAGGAAAGAGGATCAAGTCTAAGCCTGCTTGAAATTCTCTTTGGTAACAGCGAGGGGGGCAGGCTGCTCTGAGTTATGAAGGTGGCCTTTTAAAAATGGAAATAAACAGACAGAGAGAGCAGGTGACTTTAATGAAGAACTACTAGTGTCTTTTTTGCTCTCAGGTTCCATTAGCAAACAGAGACTGAAAAAACAGCACAGTTGTGTCAGGAAGAACTGGTTACCCTTAGACCCTCCGTTGCTTTCCTCAAACACATGTGCCTGTTACTGCAGAGAAAGACTGCAATGTAAATGTCCATCTGCAGTGCTCAGCCTAGCAACAGCCTCACTTAAGGCCATGAAAACCTTTGGGAAATTCAGGCTAAACTGAGAGGGCTTCTCTGGGGCATCAAATCCAGATGCCTGACTGCACCACCTTTCCTTTTGCCTGTGGGTTCCAGGGTTCTCCAGACATCCCCAGAGCTGCAGTTTTGCAGCACTGGATGTGTCTTGTGAAGAGCTAAACACCATCTAGTGACCTTAACAGCACCGCTGCTCCAGAGCAGAGATGAACTGCAGCGGGGACGGGTAAGACAAAGTAGGACAGCAGACCTTGGACACGCAGCAGGGTGGTGGCAGAGGCAGCAGCCACAGGACAGTGCTGCTCTTCTTGATTTCTTGCATTGCAGTAATACTCAAGCAGCCATGTGGGGTGAAAATGTAAACACACAAGCTTAGAATCAGGCAGAAGCACAGGGGAAAATCTGACTGTGATTCATGATATCAGGCTGTGCCAGGCTGTAACAATCCCTTTTTGCTATTTCAGAGCGAGCGGACTTATTCTTTGGTCTGTACGATTGCCATTGCCATCCTGCTCCCAGAAGGTGCTGGCACTGCTCACCCCACCCTCACAGTATCCTTTGCTGTTATAAAACAGGGGAGCAAAAGAAAACATAAGGGAAGGTTCTGGGCTGAGGGTTTTTATAAGTACCTCAGCATTTCATGACGTCTAGCACTGGGTTCAGCACGGTACCAGTTTGCAGCAGGATCCCTTCTGCCGTTGCTGACCAAGGCAGGCAGTTCTCAAGTTTCCCCACTACCTCCCTTAATGCTGCAGCACAGAGTACGTAGGGAAATAAAGCCCATAAATAAACAAGAAGGATGGGGAAAAGGGCAGCCTGGATCTTACTGAGCAGCAATTCTCTCTTGGAACTGAAATGCCTGGTGATGGAGTTAATTCACACTCGTCAGCCAGACACAGGAGACTTGGAGACCTCTTGATTCTGCATGGCCATGCGTGCAGAGCTGTGCTTGTCACCGATACTGGATGAGACAGATCCTATATTATTCTTACAGCTTTAGGGCAACTGGAGGGGGAAGGGAGTGAGAAAATCAAATCAAAACCAGAAAAGGAATACAACCACAAATTTCCCAAATGTCTAGTCTTTGATGGGGGCCAACAGTGCCATTGTCTGTTCTCGGGCCCACTGTCAATTATTTATTAACAGCTTGAGCACAGCAGAGTATCTGAGTAGGTTGTGATCAGGGGTCTTCTCTGTCTTTGTGAGTGTGTGCATGTGTGTGACTGAAGGTTTTGCAAAGCTAGGCAGAGAACAGTAGAGAGACTTTTTGCTCCTGGAGTGACAGGTACCTTAGCAATTTGGTATATAGTGCAGTAAGGAAAAATTCCTCTCTCCATCCTGCAGTGACTGCTGCTGAAGGCTCTGTCAGGTGCGCCTTTTTGGCAGCTGGCAGGGAAAGCCATCCACCCCAAGAGCAAGGTCCTCCCCTTCCAGCAACTCACCCCTCATGGAGGGCATAACACAGCGAATCGTGGGATGGGACGGGGCCTGGACCTTCCAGAAAGTCTCCTCTTAGCTGGGAACAGATCATACTTTGACTGTAGACACTTCCCTTTCTCTCCTTGCCTTCTGAGCCCTTCAAAGCCAGCCTCCTTTCTAATTTCTAGCCTGATATCCATCCCGTCAGCTACAGGGGGTAGTGATCCGGACCTCCATTGGTTGTACTCTGAGCAGTCTGGTGGCTTAACAGCCAATATAAAGAACCGATCATCCTACAGCTGTCATTTACTATGCTTTTCTGTCCTTTTTAATCTCTTGAGCATCTGACAATGATTGACATCTTTCTGTATGCTCACTGAACTCACGATAACTTCAGTGCTGCTTTCTATCACAAATCTTTTGGCCTCCTTTTGCTTTTAAAGGGTGCCATTTTCTTCATTACTAGCTGATGGCTGACAAATTCAACAGGAGCAATGAAAGGCTGTTTGCAGATCTGAAGCTGTCATTAAGACCCAGAAAGAAGGTGTGCCCCACACTCTCACAAAAACACCATTCCCTGTCTATCCCTTCCCCGTTCCACTCCCTCTGTCACACTTGTGGGTGAAATGCTAAGTGTCTATGCATGGAGCATTGATTTGAAGTGATCATTTCATTGTAGGTAGTGTGACAGGGGAAATGCACTGTTATGACTGCCTGCTGTTGGGTGGTCTGTTATATCCCGAATTTTCAGGCGTTGTTTTCTTTCTTTTCTCTGCTCTAGTAAGGAGAGAGGAGGAGTTGTGCAACAGGAGGATTGGGCTGCCCTGGTAGTCATGAGGCTAGGAACGGTGCAGTTAGGAATGTGATGGCTCATGACAGTGATCAGAAAGCTAGGTTTTGGGGACTGTAGCTGGAGGAGATGAAATCTTTTCCCAGTGCCAAGTTCAGTCTTGAAAATGTGACTTTTTGATTTGATGCTTTCAACTTATAACACAAAGCAGGGCAACACTCAAACATGTCTGCAGGTGGAGTATCATTGGAGGGAAGTGGTGTTCAGCTTCCAACTGCCCAAGTCACTTAGAAAATGACTCTAATTTGCCTGAGGAAATGTTTTCCTCTATTTAATGTAGTGTCACTTGCTGTAAGTCATCATTATTGAGTGTCTTTAAATTTCTGCTATTGCTGACTGCACATTGTCCTGCTCTTTTGGTCACAGTCGCTTCCCTTTGTGGTCAGAGAGATGTGAGCACTCGCAGGAAAGACAGTTTCTCTCCATCTACCTCACAAACACCTCAAGGTTGGTGGGTTGCTCGTGGGAGCTTGCTTTCTATTCACTGAACTCAGAGGCAGCTCAAGCAGCAAGGTTCGACTCGACGCTGACCCTTGGATGCAGATTTAGTAAATCCTTGCATTTAGGCTTCTAAGGTTTTGGACAAAATGCATTGCAGAACATGGGTCTCTTGAAAACGGTGTTTAGGTTATCATGTTTCTTTCCTCTGTTTGAAAATATTGCTTAAAACATGCTTAAAAACAAAAGGCAAAATGTCGTATGTCCCTAAAGAAAAAAGATTTTATGTAAAGCTAACATAAGGTAGGCTTACAAGCGCCGCAGCATTAAATAGTTGCTAACATTAATAGTAGGTCTTTAATTTCTGGAGCTTTAGCTTGGAGCCATCCACATCATCACAAAATGAATGCTGATACCATGCAGCGAGGTCAGAAAGCTCCATGGGAAATAATGATTGAATAGTAATTTTGATCAATTTCTACAAACCTATCAGAATTGAAATGAATTGGGAACCAAGGGACATCTTAATCGATGGTTACTGAAAATGCTGGGGTGGGCGGTAAACATCACGGTAGCTTTGAGAACCCATAAATTATCAAGACAGTGATATATCAGTGACTGAATGAATAATGTAGAGATCAACATGGCTTATTTAAATTTAGCTTAACCTTTTCTTCCATGGGAGAGCAAGAGAAGAATAATTGACTCAATTAAACTTTAATCTTGGAAATGTTGATCAGTCGCTGGGTTTGCCATAAACCTGGTTTCCCTTTACCATATAGATGAGCCAAGACTTCTAAGCTTGATGTCTCCATAATAATATTGACTATAACACGCCCAGAAATTATGCAGGGTAGATATTTCTGCGTAGCGAGATTCTCAGCTAACCCTAGGGATCAATTTTTGTGTTTCTATTTTCTCAAGCATTGTATATGTAAAACTGAGATTCTTTCTTTTCTTTTCTTTTCTTTTTTCTTTTCTTTTCTTTTTTCTTTTCTTTTCTTTTTTCTTTTCTTTTCTTTTTTCTTTTCTTTTCTTTTCTTTTCTTTTCTTTTCTTTTCTTTTCTTTTCTTTTCTTTTCTTTTCTTTTCTTTTC